>NC_140224.1:37254645-37262145 GCF_951802725.1 Rutilus rutilus | reverse complement strand
GTGTCTCCAGGTAAACACACACAGTCACACTCACACACACACATCTGCTCCTGTGGTGGCCATATGTCTCTCAGCCCCCCGCCGCTCTCCTCTTCCTCTGCTCCATGTGTGAGCGCGTGTGTGTGTGTGTGTGTGTGTGTGTGTGTGTGTGTGTGTGTGTGTGTGTGTGTGTGTGTGTGTGTGTGTGTGTGTGTGTGTGTGTGTGTGTGTGTGTGTGTGTGTGTGTGTGTGTGTGTGTGTGTGTGTGTGTGTGTGTGTGTGTGTGTGTGTGTGTGTGTGTGTGTGTGTGTGTGTGTGTGTGTGTGTGTGTGTGTGTGTGTGTGTGTGTGTGTGTGTGTGTGTGTGTGTGTGTGTGCGTGCGTGCGTGCGTGTGTGCGTGTGTGTGTGACCCGAGGCTCAGTGGGACTGATGATCTCACACAGGCTCTGAATATCAACACGGAGCAGGTGAAATGCCAGACTCGACTTGAGGAAGATCCGTGTGTGTGTGTGTGTGTGTGTGTGCGTGTCCTTCCCTCGGTGCGGATCATCTGCACAAACCCTCGCTCATAATCACACACACACGTTACATGAAGAACATCAAGCGCTTTTGCTTTGTGACAGGAACCGGGTTATTATAGAGAACTAAAAGCTTGAAAAAAATCATATTTTTGTTACTTGAAATAGAGAGAAACACATTTTCCAGTGGGAGAAACAGCCGGTTGGGTCTGTGAACAGTATTTAATGCACTGTGAACGGATACGCACAACCAATGACAATCTGAAGATGTATGTCACACACTTATGGTCCATCACAGCAGATTCACGAGCTGGGCTAGCGCTCAAACGGAGAAGCTCAAAGGTCACTCGGCAGAGACGCGAGGAGAGGTGTGTGTTAGTGTCTGAGGAGCTTCGGCTTTATTTGGGTCCCAGCATGTCTTCTGGACGCACCCACAGGTCGAACTGCTCCTCCGTCAGGAACCCGAGCTTCAGCGCCGTCGCCTTCAGAGTCGAGCCGTCCCTGTGCGCTGTCTTCGCTATAGTGGCCGCTTTATCATAGCCTGAGGACACACACACACACACACTTTATATTTCAATACTTCCAGGCATTTATTAATGTCTAAAAGAGTTAAAAGCAACTTGACTTGATGATTTTTCAGGTGAGACTTTTCAATAAGGTTTATTAGTTAAGAATGAACAATACTTCAGCATTTATTAATCTTGTTTAATATTAATTTCAACATTTACTAATACTTTATTTAAATCAAAGGTTGTATTGGTTAACATTAGTTACTGCACTGTGAACTAACATGAACAAACAATGAACAGCTGGATTATTATTAACTAACATTAACAAAGATTAATAAATACTGTAACAAATGTATTGCTCATTGTTAGTTCATTGATTGACTGCACTAATTACAATAGTTCCAGTCATTTCTGTATGTCAACATTTTTTTTTTTTAAACTTGACTTGTTGATTTTTCAGTTTGAGACAATTGTGGCTTTGTTCAATAAATGTATTGACTATATTTATAGTTTTGAAGTTTTCTCTGAAACAAATGTTTTAAAAAATATGTTTTCCTAGGAAACATTTCATTTTTGAATTCATTTCAAATTGTTACATTTAAAATGTGAATGTCATTTGAGTGACAGATTCCAGGCCCCGCCCACTGAACTACAGCTTTGAGTGACATATTCCAGGCCCCGCCCACTGAACTACAGCTTTGAGTGACAGATTCCAGGCCCCGCCCACTGAAGTACAGCTTTGAGTGACATATTCCAGGCCCCGCCCACTAAACTACAGCTTTGAGTGACAGATCCCAGGCCCCACCCACTGAACTACAGCTTTGAGTGAGATCCCAGGCCCCGCCCACTAAACTACAGCTTTGAGTGACAGATCCCAGGCCCCACCCACTAAACTACAGCTCTGAGTGACAGATCCCAGGCCCCGCCCACTGAACTAACACTTTGAGCGACAGATCCCAGGCCCCGCCCACTGAACTACAGCTTTGAGTGACAGATCCCAGGCCCCGCCCACTAAACTATAGCTCTGAGTGACAGATCCCAGGCCCCGCCCACTGAACTACAACTTTGAGCGACAGATCCCAGGCCCCGCCCACTGAACTACAGCTTTGAGTGACAGATCCCAGGCCCCGCCCACTAAACTATAGCTCTGAGTGACAGATCCCAGGCCCCGCCCACTGAACTACAGCTTTGAGCACAGGTTTGTGTGTCTGACACTGTAACTGCAGGACAAAACTGGTTTATTTGCTGCTTTTCTGCTTTTTTGAGCACTTTTCATCTTCCAGGTTTAACATCTTCGTGTCGACATCACCAGATGTGATGTTTTTAACTGGGAACTTTCCAAGTTATGACCAAATGTTTTTCCGGTAACGTTAATAGAACGTTTGTCCAAAGTTATCTGGTCTTTAATAATGTTCTCAAAACATGAGTATGAAAACATTATTTACACATCATTCATGGAGGATTTTTTCCAAAAATGTTTCAGGACGTTTTTTTAAATGTAACAACTTGTTTCAGAACGTTTACAGAACATTCAAAAGTAACATTCCCATAATGCTTGAAGAATGATACAATAGAACATCCAGAACTTCAGAATTGAATGGGTACATTAGTAAAACGTATAACATATTTGTTGGCTAGGTTAATGAGTTACTGGCTTTTCATAATTCTTCATCATTATTATTCACGATGGCACGACAGATGCGGAGATCCCGTACAGTGACACTTTCTTTCTTAGAGTTTCTGCACGACAAAAACTTGTCAAAAATTGTAATGGCTTTAATGCATCTGCTAAATGAATGTAATAAACATGGCAAAATAAGAGTCTCAGAGGTTAAGCAACATTGCTCATATATGTATGTTTTTGGCTTTGCAGTTATTTATGCGTTAAATTGGAGATGCATGTGTTTGTGTGATTTAAAGGAGCTTACACAACCATGTATAATATATTTGTTGATCTCGTGTGTGTGATGAACTGAAGCAGCGTTTGTGGGAATCTGTGATGCTTGAAACTCAGTGAGAGTAAAAGCGTCTGGATCAGAAGCGGCGCTTGTGTTTGTTTCAGTGGAGCACATGCAGGACTGTGTAACACACACACACACGCAGCGCCCTCTGCTGTCTGTTCCCTGCACTCACAGTCCTCATCCACACACACTGAAGACCACACTCACACACACACTGAAGACCACACTCACACACACACTGAAGAACACACTCACACACACACTGAAGAACACACTCACAGTCCTCATCCACACACACTGAAGACCACACTCACACACACACTGAAGACCACACTCACACACACACTGAAGAACACACTCACACACACACTGAAGAACACACTCACAGTCCTCATCCACACACACTGAAGACCACACTCACACACACTGAAGACCACACTCACACACACTGAAGACCACACTCACACACACTGAAGACCACACTCACACACACACTGAAGACCACACTCACACACACACTGAAGACCACACTCACACACACTGAAGACCACACTCACACACACTGAAGACCACACTCACACACACACTGAAGACCACACTCACACACACTGAAGACCACACTCACACACACTGAAGACCACACTCACACACACACTGAAGACCACACTCACACACACACTGAAGACCACACTCACACACACTGAAGACCACACTCACACACACTGAAGACCACACTCACACACACTGAAGACCACACTCACACACACTGAAGACCACACTCACACACACACTGAAGATCACACTCACACACACACTGAAGACCACACTCACACACACACTGAAGACCACACTCACACACACACTGAAGACCACACTCACACACACTGAAGACCACACTCACACACACTGAAGACCACACTCACACACACACTGAAGACCACACTCACACACACTGAAGACCACACTCACACACACACTGAAGATCACACTCACACACACACTGAAGACCACACTCACACACACTGAAGACCACACTCACACACACTGAAGACCACACTCACACACACTGAAGACCACACTCACACACACTGAAGACCACACTCACACACACACTGAAGACCACACTCACACACACTGAAGACCACACTCACACACACACTGAAGACCACACTCACACACACACTGAAGACCACACTCACACACACACTGAAGAACACACTCACAGTCCTCATCCACACACACTGAAGACCACACTCACACACACTGAAGAACACACTCACACACTGAAGAACACACTCACACACACACTGAAGACCACACTCACACACACTGAAGAACACACTCACAGTCCTCATCCACACACACTGAAGACCACACTCACACACACACTGAAGACCACACTCACACACACACTGAAGACCACACTCACACACACACTGAAGACCACACTCACACACACACTGAAGACCACACTCACACACACACTGAAGAACACACTCACAGTCCTCATCCACACACACTGAAGACCACACTCACACACACTGAAGAACACACTCACACACTGAAGAACACACTCACACACACTGAAGACCACACTCACACACACACTGAAGACCACACTCGCACACACTGAAGAACACACTCACACACACACTGAAGACCACACTCACACACACTGAAGAACACACTCACAGTCCTCATCCACACACACTGAAGACCACACTCACACACACTGAAGAACACACTCACACACTGAAGAACACACTCACACACACACTGAAGACCACACTCACACACACTGAAGAACACACTCACAGTCCTCATCCACACACACTGAAGACCACACTCACACACACACTGAAGACCACACTCACACACACACTGAAGACCACACTCACACACACACTGAAGACCACACTCACACACACACTGAAGACCACACTCACACACACACTGAAGAACACACTCACAGTCCTCATCCACACACACTGAAGACCACACTCACACACACTGAAGAACACACTCACACACTGAAGAACACACTCACACACACTGAAGACCACACTCACACACACACTGAAGACCACACTCGCACACACTGAAGACCACACTCACACACACACTGAAGACCACACTCACACACACTGAAGAACACACTCACAGTCCTCATCCACACACACTGAAGACCACACTCACACACACTGAAGACCACACTCACTCACACACACACACACACACACACACTGAAGACCACACTCACACACACTGAAGAACACACTCACTCACACACACACACACACACACACACACACACAGAAGAACACACTCACCGATGTGAGGGTTGAGAGCCGTGACCAGCATCAGTGACTCGTTCATCAGCTTGTTGATCCTCTCAGTGTTGGCCTGGATTCCCACCACACAGTTACTGGTGAAGGACACGGACGCGTCGCCCAGGAGTCTGGCAGAGTTCAGCACGTTCTTGATCTGAAACACACAATAACGTTCAAACCCTTCGATCTGATCCTGCAGGTCTATAATCTACTGTCTCCGTCAGCGCTGGAGCTTCTGCAGTGATTTCACTGGCGATGCATGAATTAATTAAGCAGCGTATAAAACATGATTAGATTGACTGAAATAGCCGTCGCAGGAAGTGCAGGAAGTGCAGGAAGTGCAGGAACTGTTTAATTGATCGTTCATTTTTTCGTCACTTTACAAACTGGCCTAAAGTCGCATAAATCTGAGATTATTTTATTATTATTATTGTCAGTATTAGTGTTGTTAATATTACTATGATTACTGTTGCTACTACTTCTACTGCCACTATTGTTATTACTACAAATATTATTACTATTATTATTATTATTGTTTCAAATTGTCTAGATATCTATTAATCACTCAGTGAGTTTATATCTATAATTTTTTATTTTCACTAAAAAAATAAATTAAAAAAATGTTTCTATCACACTGGAATAACCTGTTCATTAAGATGATTAGCGTCCCTGTGTACCCGATCCACACATCTATATCTGTAGCTGTTCTCTCCCCTGTGTGTGTACGTCATTGGTCTATTACTTTGTATATGCAGCTCTGTCTTGTTAATAAATAAAAGAAGGATAGATGTTGGTCTTGAAGGCAGTGTGTGTGGAGGAGACGAGAAGAGTTCTGACTCACGATCATCGGCTTGAAGACGTTGAGCTCAAAGTGTCCGTTGCTTCCTCCGACTGTAACGGCCACATGATTCCCGAACACCTGAGCCGCCACCATCGTCAACGCCTCACACTGCGTGGGGTTCACCTTCCCTGACACACACACACACACACACACACACGTGAGCAGAAACACAGCAGAGGTGTAGTGTGTGATTCACTTCAGATAATGAGAATAAAGTACAAACACACTTTGGTGATTCTGTTGTGTGTAAGACAGAGAGAGAGAGAGAGAGAGAGAGAGAGAGAGAGAGAGAGAGAGAGAGAGAGAGAGTGCATGTGTGTCTGTCTGTGTGTGTGTGTGTGTGTGTGAGTGTGAGTGTGAGTGTGAGTGTGAGTGTGTGTGTGTGTGTGTGTGTGTGTGTGTGTGTGTGTGTGTGTGTGTGTGTGTGTGTGTGTGTGTGTGTGTGAGTGAGTGAGTGAGTGAGTGAGTGAGTGTGTGTGTGTGTGTGTGTGTGTGTGTGTGTGTGTGTGTGTGTGTGTGTGTCTGTCTGTCTGTCTGTCTGTGTGTGTGTGTGTGCGTCTGTGTGTGTGTGTGTTGCATTTTTCAAAGGTCACGAACATCAGAGCATCCTAAAAATAGAGTAGAAACACAAGGCCAGAGCTAAAGGTCAGAGGTCGAGCTCACAGCATGTGCATGTGTATGTGTGTGTGTGTGTGTGTGTGTGTGTGTGTAAAAATGTGAGTAAGTTCAGTCTAAAGCTCCAGGCATCATATTTCAAATCCAGAACAGTAAGGGAGTGATGGGGTAAAAACATTAATTAAAATAAATTAATTAGATTAAAATAAATAACAAAATATGATAAAATATATTAGTTAATTATAAATAAATTTAATTATATTAATAATTTAACAGTATACAACTATAGTGAGTAGACAAAAAAATTATAATGATGAAACTTAGTAAAAACTCATTTGAGATGTATAATATTAATTTATCAGTGTATAAATGAGGAGTTTATAAAACACACACGAGGATGATGAGATTTGGGCGTCCGTGGCTCTAAACCTCAGGCTCTGATTGGCTGACAGGCCTGTCACTCCCCCGGCAGTGGCACTGATTGGCCGACAGGCCTGTCACTCACCCGGCAGTAGCTCTGATTGGCCGACAGGCCTGTCACTCACCCGGCATGATGCTGGACCCGGGCTCGTTCTCGGGCAGCACGAGTTCTCCGAGACCCGATCGAGGTCCCGATCCCAGGAACCGGATGTCGTTGGCGATCTTCATCAGGCTCACGGCCACAGTGTTCAGAGAGCCGCTCAGCTCCACCAGTGCATCATGGGCCGCCAGAGCCTCGAACTTATTCTCCGCCGTCACAAACGGCAG
>NC_140224.1:37234645-37249645 GCF_951802725.1 Rutilus rutilus | reverse complement strand
TTGACTTCCGCCGCCGCTTTCTTCAGAATCCCAAAGGCTTTGATCACCTGGATCTACAGGAAAAGGACAAACTCACACACATAATCACTGACACACACCATAAATAATAATAATAATAATATGCTTCATGTCTCACTGGCATTCTCTCTGTAACTCCTCCGATCTTGAAGTTCATGGTTGATCTGACCGTTTGAGCTCCATAATATTTATCAGAAGGAACTTTGAGTTCTCCAAACGTGTCCTTCTCAATCCTGTAGGACTCTGAGCTGGCCTGGAAGAACAACAAGAACCTGTCAATCACTCACATTTATTCAAAAGAATTGACTTTTATTTATTTATTTAGGATCAGTCTAATTTAAAGAGCAGAAACTAATGCTGATGTTTCTCAATCACTGTAAATCACACCTCAGGAAAAGAATTAAGCACAAATACGCAATTATAATGTTTTGAAAAGCATACATGAGTTATAATACAGACACGTGACACGTGTGATTTCTGAGAGCTTTCGAAGAACGATAAACATGAAGGTCATTCATCGGCCCGTCAGTTCACCTCACATCTCAGTAAACACTGCACAAACACGGGATTTTACCATTCTGAGCGGGTTTTGCAGGAGTCCCGGCGCTGGACAGATGTTCCGGGCGATGACGGATCTCTTTGCGGTCCAAAGCTTCGACAGATCCGCGCTGAAGCGCTGCAGTTTCCGAGCGGACCGATACATGGCGACTGGGGGCGGAACCGTTCTCACCAACCAGAGTCGAGCGTTAGGGGGCGGACACTTATTAGTGGAACACTACACATTACGGGGACACAATTACCGGCGACACCCATTGGATTAAAATCAGCAACAAGACTTCTTTATTATTATTCTTTTTATTTTCTGTGGTTGAATGCGAATGTGATTTATATATATATATATATATCACATTCGCATTCGTTCTTCTAAAGCTCTCAGAAATCACACATACATGTGTCACGTGTCTGTATTATAACTCATATGTATGCTTTTCAAAACATTATAAATGCGTATTTGTGCTTAATTCTTTTCCTGAGGTGTGATTTACAGTGATTGAGAAACATCAGCATTAGTTTCTGCTCATTAAATTAGACGGATCCGTTCTTTAATGATGAAACAAAAAAGCAATTAAAACAGCCCAGATATTAACATTTAAAGCAATAAATATTAAACATACAATAAATTAATACAAATAAATAGAAATAAATAACATGGGATTAAAAAAAAATTTCGTCTTCAAGAAATCAGGAGGTAAGTTATGAAACCATAAGTGTATTGAGCAACAGCGCAGTTTCAGCTCTTATCAGCTGATAAACAAAGAGAGTTCAGCAACTGGACCGTTAACTTTAAAATGTTTGGTTTTTGTATTAACTTCCTTTTATTTATTACAAAGTTTTATATCCATAAATGTAATTATACAAAGAGTAAACCCCGCTTTGACATCTCCAAACAAGAACTGAAGCTGTAATCTGTAAATAAGAAAACTATAAAAACATCTAGAATTTGTACCATGTTTAATATTCTTTCATAATATGCTTTTCATTTTTTTGTGTCCCACTTTTTTTCTTTTCTTTCTCTTGGTAAATCATTTTCAGTAGATAAATCAGGCTTCTTTATATTATTTTCTTGTTAACTATTGATCTATAACTTGTTTTTTGTCTGAAAGTTTGTCTGTTTTTTGTATCAGCTTTCAAATGTTTTTCATTGATGGTGATAAAAATATTTTGTTTATATTTGATTTATTATACTTGTTTTTATATTCATAAAGTCAAATGGATTGAAAAAAGGCCAAATTTTGAACTATTTAAAAGTGATATTAAAATATATTAACAAACCATATCCAAATGTAAAGACTTAAAAGTTAGGAAAACGACACAGCTGTTTAAATAGGTACATGTTTTTTCTCTAAAATGCCTTTCTTTCTTTTTTCCCTTTTGTTTACCCATGACATGTGTGGTTATATGTACTCCTGTATGCAAATTATGTTTTGTTCTTATTAAACTGCATACATTTTTTTTTTTTAAAAAGACTGTTAGCTTTCATGTTTTAATAATAATTTGAATCCCCAGTTCACCTTGTGAACATGGTCATTTCGGTGAGTAAATATCATATTCACATGTTAGGCAAGTTAAAAGTGCCTTACGAAGTTCCCCGTCTTTCCGTTTTAATAAATAACTTAATTAATGAATTAAAAAATAAATAGTGGCCCAGATCTTGTTGCTAATTTGTCAGGTATGATGGCTCTAAATCGATCTAAATAATGATTTATAATTTTTCGCTAGACAGAGGACTTTAATTGTGGAGTTCAGGCGCGAATGACGCACGTGTTACTTTTCTCCGCGCTCTTCAAGATGGACCAATCACAGCCGTCTGTAATTATTGCGTTGCACCTATTGGATACTGCGCTAGTAATCATTTGATAGATACTGCTGTCCCCGATTACTCGATTTCAGTGCTGATCACTGATATTACTAGACTTAAACTATTATACTGTATAGTCCACAAATGTCTCCAGTAAGCATGGGCGTCAGTTTGGTTTGAAATGTGCTGGGGACAGAGACGCATTCGTAAGTGCATTTTCAGAAGTGCTGGGTACAATGACGCATTCATTTTTTTCTCTCTTTCGCGCAGGTTATGTTTTGGAAGACGATGTCCTGTAGCTCAGGCACGGCCCCACTTTTCAACAGGCCCACCCAAAAGTAAAAAAAAAAAAAAAACTTTTACTATATTCTAATTTTGTCAATAATTATAAAAAAATCGCCAATAAGCTCATAATTTGTGCTAAAATAGTGTTTAGTTTTAAAAACCATTTTAAAAAGCTGGTTATATTTTGATGTTTCTGCGCAAGTTCAGCAGACAGTGAGGTTCGGGTTTGTTCCGATCAGAGCTCGTGAGTGGAGAGCGCATTTCTGAATTTTCCGCTCCGCTCGTCCACTTCGTAAAAGTAATGATTATGAATGATTGTTAATAGGCTATATCTTCATTAACTAGAGATATAATTAAACAAAAAGTAGTCAAAACACATCTAACAGAACATAGCCTAAGTTGTTTATTTTTTACACCTTGTGTTTTTATTTTGTTTTATTAACGAAATGTCAATCTTCGTGTTTATAACAGAAGATACAATACAATACAAAAATCTTCAAGATGTATAACGGATTGTCACCTTATAAACAGTCCATTTTAATGGAATAATACACCCTTATAATAAAGAAAAAGCTTCAGTGATAAAGAATATGAACGCAATGCATTTAATTATACATTAAGCGTTTTCCTTTCATAGAAACCCTTTATTATAAGGAAAATAGGTGGCTCTTAACGTGTCTTTCTATGGGAGGATGGCATAGCGGTGCATAGCAAATATTCAATGCATTCAATGAAAATATTCAATGGTATTCAATGCAAAACAAATAAAATAAATAAATTATTGTGGCATTAATTAGCCCATAAACAATATTTATTTTAAAGCCTAAACGAATTTGTTTAAAGAAAAACACCAGCGTTGTGCGTTTATCTGAATAGGCTAAGTGTTTCAGCCGCCCTTTTCAAACTGCCGCAATAAAATGCAACAGAATTTGATTAGTTAAACATGAAGATGATTATCAGTCTGGCATGGCCGCTCGCTCTAACGTTAACCTAGATAAATGTTTGCTATTATGAAGCGCATATCCGAGTGTTTGTGCGGAGTGTGGAGCGCGCACTATGACATGGATGGAGGCGCCGGTGCCATCACTCGCATTTTCCTATCAACAGTGGAAACAACTTAAAATACTCCATTTCTGGTCATACAGAATATAATAATACATCAGTCGCAACTACTTTTATTTGTGTAAACTCACAACAACAAGAAAACGGTGTGCCTTTGTAAAATAAAAGAAAACGAACAGGGAACGCTTTCATTATCTCTGTGAATTGGAGCGCGCCTCAAAAATGAACTGACAAACAGTGTATAGACAAGCCTCACAGACATGAGAAATATAACTATAAAGTTACTAAAAAAATGTCCACCAACGAAAAAAAATCCAATCGAAAGCAAATACGGTAGCTACCATCTGATTATGTAATCCTGTCCGTATGAAAGGCGCATCTAGACTAGGCTACATTACAGCGGAGATGTGGAGATATGTATGCAGGCAGCCTACACTGATTTAGAAAAGACTAGATCATTAATAAACAATTAAAATGCATCGTTATTTTAAAACGACATAAGATCTCGTTAGTAGACATAATTGAGGTGAAAAAATAATATGTGGCAGCAATGCGTCACCGTATGATTCACGTCCGTAACCGAGAACTGACACGTTGTTTTTTCCCTCATAAATGCGAACACGGAAAATAAAATAAAATGAATATTATAATGTTTTTTTTGTTGGGTCAGACAATGATTACCAAATTTCTCTCTCATATTGCTCCTCACAACCACTGAAAACGGTCAAAAAAATCGAACCAAAAGTCAAATTAATATGGACGGAAGTTAAAAGTGGTGGGTACAAAATGACTCATGACGAAATCTGGGGGGTACGCGTCCCCCCCGTCCCCCCCGAAATCGACGCCTATGCCAGTAAGACTTAAATGTAACTGAGATAGAATGCGGCTGAAGGGAGGAACGCGCTTTCTGAGCCTCAGCGCCCCCTGGAGGAAGAGCCCGGGGCTGGCCAACATTGAGCGCATGCGCACTGAGTGGTGGATCCGATTCCTGTCTCAGCTAAACGCATTTTTAGAATGTATTATTATATAGCATTTATTATTATGTCAAGCAAATATAATATGGTTATTCAATTTAATATTAGGCCTACTAAATCACTCAACTGCTCTGTATTTTTAAATCATTATTATTTGTATACTTTTTTCCTACAGTTACAAACATCCTCCACCAGAGGGCGACAACACACAGATGAAACTCCCGCAAGAAAAAACAATGCAAAAATGATGTTCATGAAGAAAACTCTCTTGTCTAATCCATCTCTGACCTCGAAGTGTCTGTTGTTTATCATTTCTGCACTGGAATAAAATAATCAAGTTTTTACGTGTAGCGCAAAAACAGGGCAGAAGAGCATCAGCTGGACTTCTGGTGATTCTGCTGTGAAACACACACGATGAGAGGAAGATCAGTATCAGTTTCCTCTGACTGATGTTCATCAGTGTGTGTGTGTGTGTGTGTGTGTGTGTGTGTGTGTGTGTGTGACTGTAATCGCCTGCTAATTGAAACCAATCATGATCAATAGCGCCTAACGACTCTGATAAGAAGACTGGACTTTTCAAATGACTGTAAATGTCGAAATATGCCACGAATAAAAAGTGTCACTCAGAGAAGAGGAGAAGTAGGTGATCGATGCGGTTATCAGATCCACAGGCGTGTGGAGGCCATGCTGTTCCTGTACAGTGTGAATGTGAATGTTGTTTCGCGGCCTCTGATCTGACGAGGCGCCGAGCCTGTGACAGCAGATCAATCCACAGCAATGATTGGCGAAGATCAAATATTAGCTGTTCCCAGATCAGCCTTTCATGCACGATAAGTGATATTAGTCCGGTTTATGAGACCTGTAAAGAGCTTCAATCAGTCTGTGAGTAGATCAATGCAAACTGCATTTCATTCGTATATCGAAGCCTATTCATCGCGTGTGTGTTTCTATTGTCACTGTAATCGTCTGATTATAATGGACTAACTGGGAGATCTGAAGAGAAAATACGACATTACTGAACGTTTCCTGTAGATGTATCAAAATGCTTTGATTAGCACATATAATGTATTTATTCAGTTGTTGCGGTCAATGTTTCTCATGGGGTCATTTTCTGTTTTCTGACACAAACATTAAAGTTTTGAATTTGTATATTTATTTATTGCCTGCCTCATTTGCACATGCACGGAAAAGTACCAATAAATAAATGTATAAATAAATCTGGAAATCAATACATATACAAATAAATGAACGCATAAATAATCAATAAAACTAAGAAAAATACAAAGTGAATTATTGAAAAATGAATTAGCTATTTGTTTTATAAAGTCATTTATTCCTGAATTTATTTTATTTGTACAGATTTGGTCCTCCATATATTAAACACACCTTGACAAATATGAGATTATATTCTGTTTTATTATTAGCCATAATTTATCGTTAAAGTTTTGTGATTTTATTTAATTAATCCACTAATTTGCATGAAATAGCGTAAAAAACAATGCCTTACACACACCTTTATGTCATAACGTCTTTGTTTTATTAAGTTTTATTTGACTATAATTAAAATACTTTTTGTGCATTTTCAAAATTTCATCTCGACTTTCTTCATCATCACTGATTACATTCTAATAGTGACCTGAACTTCATAGCATACTTTTGATTTACTTCAATGTAAAACTTCAACTTCTGTTTTTATTGGGTTAATTTTTTACAGTGTATCAACAATTTGAGAAAAAGCACACTCTCTTTTCCATTACACACTGAATCCTTCATATAATGGACATTTAATGCTATTCAATTATGAGGCTTTTGCTTTAGTTTATGAGACTTAAACGAGTGTGAATAATTCTTCATGCTTTTACTAGTAATTTGATTCAGTGACTTGTAACGCGTTATGTGTCATAACGAATATAATCCTTCATGTGGGCCTGATAAGAAAATGTTCTGAGAGTGAACGCAGATATTTAGTTAACACTTTATTTTAGTGTCCTTGTTAAACGTTACATGTAGTTACTATAGTAATAACTATACATTATGCATGATTAACTAACCCTAAACCGAATCCTAATCCTAGTAAGTACATGTAGTTAATTAATATTACTCAGTACTTTAATGCATAATTACACCGTAACAATGACACCTTAAAATAAAGTGTAACCGCTATTTAATATGTAATCTGATTCCGTTACTTGTAACGCGTTACATCAGTCTGAGTGAAAACGTGTCATAACAAGCTAAATCCTTCATGTGGGCTTAATGCATTGGTATTGAGATATGAGGCTTTGTGTGACTTTAATAAAAATGTTCTATTCATGAATTCAGTTTCCAGGTGCATCCTGACTTTCCCCATTCTTCTCATTCTTCTCGGAGAGCCAATCAGAGCTCGCGTACCTGCAGGAAGTTTGACCCGTTACTCTCCTCCCTCGCGAGACACCATCACCTCCCTCGCCAGTGACCACAGTCACTCAGAACACATGGAAGCAGGAGCAGGAGTGCACGCGCACTGACACCAGCCCACCGAGAGCACACAATGCAGTTCCAGCACTCGCACGCGCACCTTTACGCGCCGACGCCCGCGCCGCCCGTCCACCCGACGCCCTTCTACATCGAGGACATTCTGGGCCGGAACGCGTGCGCGTCAGCCCCGCTCGCGCCGACGCCGACTCTGCCGTCCCCGAACTCGTGCTTCACCAGCCTGACCCCGTCTTACCGGACCCCGATCTACGAGCCCACGCCGATTCACCCGGTCCTGACGCAGCACGCGCTCGCGGCGACCTACGCGTCCATCTACCCGTTCCAACGCTCCGTCGGAGACTTTACGCACGCGCTGATCCGACACGACCCGCTGGGTGAGCCTGCAATCCTTTCTGTCATGTGTTGCTAATGCTGGGAATGTGTTTATCGATGATATCATGCGCTGTAACATATCGAGGATAAACAACAAAACCAACACTCTTAACAATAAAGGCTCGTTAGTGGCATTCATGCAACCATTAAAGGTGGAAAAGCTTCTTTAGATCATTAAAATGTTCCTCACATTGAACTGATCACTGAAAGATTCTTTGGAATGACACTTTTATTTTACTTGGAAATTTAACTTTAATTTGAACGGGCTCATTTTTTTTGTAACAATTTGAGTAAAAACACTTTCTCTTTGTCGTAGCGAACTCAATCCTTCACATAATGGCCTTGTGAGGCTTTTGTTTTAGTTTATGTTGGTCAAAAGAAAATGTGAGAAAAGTGAAAGCTTAAAAAGTAGTGATCTGATTCCGTTACTTGTAACGCGTTACCGTGAAAATATCTTATTTGTAGTATCATAAGCTTATATTATGAGGATTTTTGTTTAAGTTTATGTTGGTTAAAAGAAAATGTTCTGAGAGTGAAAGCAGATATTTAAATAAGTAACCCGATTCCGTTACTTGTAACTTGTCAAAAAAAAAAAAAAAAAAAAAAACTAGGTGTCATAACAAGCTAAATAAAGGATATGGTATCAAATTATGATGCTTGGTGTGAATTTAAATGTTTTGAGAGTGAATAATTCTTCAAGCAGATTCTTTAAAATTAGTAATCTGATTACGTTACTTGTAACGCATAACCGCATTCTGTGAGGAAAGAAAAATAAATCCTTCATAGGAAGAACCTTTATGGAATCATTAAAGGTGGAAAAAAGATAGTTAAGATGTTCCTCACACTGAAATGGAACCAGAAATGTTTGAAACCTTTATTTTTAGGAGTGTTTTGACACGGTTTTCATTTTCATTGAGCATTTCTTGCGGCTTTAACGCCCAAACCAGCTCGGGTGAGTTATAACAACAACAACAATATGCTGTGCTTAATTTCCTGGCTATATAAGTGTGAAATTGCCTAAAAATCGGTGTCGTTTGGATAAAGAAAGCTCAGAGACATGAGGTCTGTTTACCAACAGCTCGTGTGGTTAATAATATCAACCAGACTGACCCGAAGAGGAAGCTCTTCTTGATTTCGAAACTGCAGTTCAAAGCGCATTACTGTGACCCTGATCCTACATATCAACTCGAACACGGTGGAATCATGAATTAAGCTCGTGTGCGTGCGTGTGCGTGTGCGTGTGTGTGTGTGTGTGTGTGAGAGAGGAAGACTCCTCAGACTCCTCAGATGATGATGATGATGATGATGATGATGAGGTTAAACTGCCTGTGTTCAGCAAACCCTGACCCTTTCCGTTCGCTCCGGAAACCTTGAGTTCTCGATAGGAGTGAATGTGTTTCAGAAGCTGTGAGATGTTTTCCTGGAGCAGGACTCGTGCGCGCTGCTGATTATTTTATCCACATCCTCAATACACACATATTCAGGAAACACTCGACTTCTGATAGCCGGGATCCGTTTTTTACAGATTGTTCGTTTCCTTTCAATGGGCTGAACCCTTTTAACAGCTAAAACAACTGAAAACACGGAACTCGAGCAAAAACACACACACTTCAGAGCGTTTCCAACCGAAACACAAATCAGAGATCTGCTGATCAGAGTCGCGCTATTGCAGATATGATTTTATTTATATAGCCGTTAAACGTGTTTAAATATAAAATCACAATTCTGTTTCAGTTCATTACACTCTTTTATCACTTCAAAAAATGTAATCACTGGTCAATAAAATAGTTTTATGAATTTCGAGAAACGAATTATCGAGTTTCAGAAGCTTTTACCAAAACAAAAGCCGGAGATAATAGAATTTTCATTAATGCAAATATGATTTTATTAATATATAAAAATGTGTAACACGGGTATGTATATCTGCAGAGTATGCTTTAAATAAAATTATATATAATATATATATATATATATATATATATATATATATATATATATATATATATATATATAAATCAAACAGAAATTAGTAGGCTATATATACATTATATATATATATATATATATATTGTATCATGCAAATTATTTTATTACATTAATAAAAAGTATTATATTTAATAGATCAGTACAAAAACCTTTTTTTTTATTCATTTATATATGTATAGCCTATGTAATATATATCTTGAATTGATGCCTAAAGTAAAACAGAAATCACGAAGTAGTGTTTTATCGCATTCTATCACTTTGAATTTAATTATTGATCAAGAAAATAGTTGTAAGAATTTAGAGAAGCTTAAAAAATGAGTCATAATGACAGAAACATTTTAAGTTTAAATAGTTAAAAATATATATATGTTGTTACATTGAATCATTTTAAAACTGTAAAGGTGTTAGCGCGCGCGTTCTGAACGGGATGAATCTGGGTATCCTGTGTGTGTGTGTGTGTGTGTGTGTGTGTGTGTGTGTGTGTGTGTGTGTGTGTGTGTGTGTGTAAAGATTATTGGACGGATGTTCAGATTAACCAACAGGAAACACATTGGCGGATATTTTGCCATAGTCTTTCTGCTCATAAACTCGAGCTTTCAACGGATGTTCAGGCTGTCAGACAGACATTCCGAGCAGATATTGAGCGTGTGTGTGTGTGTGTGTGTGTGTGTGTGTGTGTGTGTGTAGGGAAGCCCCTGCTGTGGACACCCTTCATCCAGAGGCCTCTCCACAAGAGGAAAGGCGGACAGGTTCGGTTTTCCAACGACCAGACCATCGAGCTGGAGAAGAAGTTCGAGACCCAGAAGTATCTGTCTCCTCCCGAGAGGAAGAGGCTCGCGAAGATGCTGCAGCTCAGCGAGAGACAGGCGAGTCCACCTTCATCTTCATCTTCATCTTCAGCTTCAGCTTCATCTTCATCTTCACCTTCACCTTCACCTTTATCTTCATCTTCACCTTCACCTTCATCTTCATCTTCATCTTCACCTTCATCTTCACCTTCACCTTCGTCTTCATCGAGCGTTTCTTAACTTTCATAACTTCATCTTTTACAGGTTAAAACCTGGTTCCAGAACCGGCGGGCGAAATGGCGGCGACTGAAACAGGTGAGAATCGTTTCTGCTATTAAAATACCTGTCAAAAAACTATAAAGAGAGGCTATTGTGATCATAATGAATATGTGTTATTACGATGTTCCTAAAATATAAATATTAATAAAACAAACCAAGCAAAACACGCGACCGGGAACAAATACAGTAGCCTATAATATATATCAGGGTTTTCCACTTTTCTAATCTTAATTAGAAAAGCCTCCTGTTTTATTATTGCAGCAAGCCTTATTAATTTTTCTTTTATTATTGTAGCCTACATTTTTCAATCCTAAGTGCTGTTATTCATTATAGCCATAATTCGTTTTGCATTGTGTGCAATTTCGTTTTGGTAGTTTTCATTGCCTGTGTAGAGATTTGTGCATAAATAAAACGAATCTCAAAAATATTTTAAACGGTAAAAAAAAGAAAAAAAGATTAAAATATATTATTTTATTGTTGTAATAAAATACTAAATCATAGCCTATGTGTCATCTAATGTTCCTAAAGTATAATTTAGTAATAGAATTTCTGTCTGTTCGTTTAAATAAAATGTAATAATAATAAAATAACCAAAACAAGGAATCAAAATAAAACGGAACTCAAAAATATTTTAGACGGTAAAAAAAAAAAAAAAAAAAATGTATACTCGTCAAATACTTAAAAGTTTTTTTTTTACTGTTGTAATAAATCCTATGTGTTATCTAATGTTCCTAAAATATATTTTAGTAATAGGCTAATAGAATTTATGGCTGTTCGTTTGAATAATAAAAAAAAAAACAATAAAAAAATGAAACAAATGAAACAAAACTCAAAAATATTTTAAACGGTCAAAAATTACTCGTCAAATACTCATATTATTTTATATAGATAGATATTATTTTATTGTTGTAATAGCCTAATCCTATGTGTTATCTAATGTTCCTAAATCATCATTAATTAATTTCTGACTGGTCGTTTTAAACAAAAACAACCAAAACAAGGAATAATAAATAATAAATACAACGAAACGAAACTTTTAAACGGTCAAATAATTATAGCCTAAGATAAAATTGTTTTCTTATTTCCTATTTATTTATAATTAGGCCTATTTTTATAATTGTAATTATAATTATTATCTTATTTCCTATATATTTACAAAAATATTTATAATTATATAGGCTAATCATAATTATGTATCTTGTTTCCTATATAGGCTATTTACTACAAATATTTAATTAACAAATTATATCTAAAATGTTTTCTTATTTAATATTTATTTATAATTATTGTATCATTATAATTTATAATTATGTATTATTTCCTAGCCTATATTTACTAAAATATGTATAATTCATATTTAATTAACAATGAATATGCCTATCTAAAATGTTTTCTTATTGCCTATTTATTTATAATTATAATTATTTAATTTCCTATATATTTCCTAAAAATATTTATAATGAATATGTAATTAACAATTAATCTCTAGAAAAAAAATACGTGAATTAGGAAATTAATTAAATTCTCGTATAAAAGGCTCAAAAAAGCTCATTGTGTGTGTGTGTGTGTGTGTGAACAGGAGAATCCCGCGAGCGGCAGGAGAGACGCGGAGGACTCGGGCGAGCGCAGAAACTCTGACAGATCGAGTCCCGACGCGACGCGCGACTCCGACGCGTCCGACGATTCCGATCAGGAGCTGCTGGACATCGAAGAGGACTCGATCAACTCCATAAACCCTCCGTTATGAGTCCCTCTGCGGCGCGCACTGTAAATACTGTATCATACTGTACATTTGTAGCGGCAGCATTAACTTAATGGATGTGTAGATTCTGATCTGAGTGTCACGTGATGTAGCTGTGTTGTGGCGGGAATACATGTGGTGTACATATTCTGTGTTATTCAATAAACAATATTTTGGGGACAACATGTCTGTCTGCTATTATATTTCTATTTCCACACTCAAGCTTAAACAGATAAAGGAGTGACAAACAATGAAATGGTTTCAAAGTGCATCATTAATAAGGCGAGTGATGTCGTTTCCTTTATCTGATGTGAACACAATAGAGCCATGATAAACGATCACTTGTGTTATTAGTTTTATCAGTGTTATTAGTGTTTTATCTGTCCATTCACAATCCTCCTGATAGAGTCATCATGTCGCAGATTATCTGTTAGTCATTAAAATCAATTAAACTCGATCACTTCCCGAATGAAAGAAGAGCTGAGATCAGGAGTCTGTGATCAGCAGCGGTTTCTGTCCGACAAGACAAACAGCCTCGAGTTTGTGCTAATCGTGGGGTTAATGATTGGAAAACTGCGATGAATCACTGTCTGTGTGTGTGTGTGTGTGTGTGTGTGAGAGAGAGAGAGAGAGAGAGAGAGAGAGAGTTCAACAGCCTCGAGAGAGAGAGTGATCCTGATCCAAAACCAACAGCGCGATCATCGATTGCTCCTGAATTGAGAAATGCTTCACAAATCCTGGTCGTGAAAAACATCATGTTCTGCAGAGCAAACAACATCAGCTCAAACAACATCAGCTCAAACAACATCAGCTCAAACACCAGCTCGGGCTTTTCTTCTCTTTTGGTTAAACTGGAAAAAGAAACAATTTTCACTCAGAAATTGCTAGTAAATCTCACAAACAATTACAGAGAAAAGGCAAATAACACACTGAATTAAACGTGATAGTTTGAAAATATAAATCTTAATTATCTTATTAATTCATTCTTAATTAAATCTTATAAATATGCAGGCATACACACACACACACACACACACACACACAACACACACACACACATATATATATAGAATACAGACATAAGGAGCCCGATCTCATGAAAGCGTATCTATAGCACGAATGATATTTCTCTTATCATTTTATACGCCAAAGAGAGTTTTTGCGTACATATGATACGCACTTTCTGGCGTGTAATGCGCACTCCTCACCCCTAACCCTCCCCAAGGGGTTTACAGTGCGTGTCATTTAAACGCAAAAACTCTCTTTGGCGTATACATGATAAGAGAAATATCATTCGTGCTATAGATACGCTTTCATGAGGTCGTGTTGGCATAAACAACGAAAAAAAGCATAACAATAAATTAATAAATAGTGTTAAATATCATATTATAGTATATGTGTGTGTGTGTGTGTGTGTATTTGTTTTTGTCTTCAAAAAAACAATCAAATTAAATAAATGAAAAATAATATAGGCCTAGATATTAATATAGAATATATATAAATAGAATAAAACAACAATATAAATAATGATATATAGAATATAAATATATAAATAGAATAAAACCGATTATATAATAACATTTATTTTTTATTTAATTGTATTATTTATTTGTTTTTGTCTCCACAAATAAAAAATCAAATAAAAATGCAATTAATTTATGATAAATGTATAGAGAGAGAGAGAGAGAGAGAGAGAGAGAGAGAGAGAGAGAGAGAGAGAGAGAGAGAGAGAGAGGAGAGAGAGAGAGAGAGAGAGAGAGAGAGAGAGAGAGAGAGAGAAAGGGGGAGAGAGAGAGAGAGAGAGAGAGAGAGAGAGAGAGAGAGAGAAAGGGGGAGAGAGAGAGAGAGAGAGAGAGAGAGAGAAAAAGGGAGAGAGAGAGAGAGAGAAAGGGAGAGAGAGAGAAAGGGGGAGAGAAAGGGAGAGAGAGAGAGAAAGGGAGAGAGAGATACAAATGATATATAGCCTATACAAAAAAAAAATATGATATATAGCCTACCAATTAAAAAAAAATCATATTTATTTATTTATTTATTTTCATAGCAACTTTATTTCATATAATTGATCTATTATTCATTTTATTTTATTTGAACATTCATTAATTTCTTATTTTTTCTTTTACAAAAAGCTTTTCTAGAACATATGGAGACTTTTGCTTGCAACTTTAGGAGACGCATCCGAGACAAAAGTAACAATTCAAAGAAACAAAAGCGACAACAAGAAGTCCATTAATGTTCAGATGTTCTTCAGGGTCACACACACACACACACACACACACACACACACACACACAGCTCAATACCAATATATATATCTCACTTCCACACAGGTTTATGGCTGTTATCGCCTGTCCTCACGAACCCCTCAGTGATGTTTGGAGACGAGATATTTACAATCTCCAGCGTTATACACACTCATTATTTTACAGCACACACACTTGGAGCAGAAGCTCGTCCTGACCGGGATATAAAAGCTCCATCTCCACCTGAATTAGGCCTAATTGAAAAGCAAATAACACACTCGAGTTGAACAATAAAGGCCTGAGTGATGTTCTCCCGAGCCGCCGGAGGAATCCGCTGGGATCCTCATGTTCTGCGGGACTGAAGGCCACAGAGTCTCCAGAACAACTGCTCAAATATTGACCCGAGCGGCTCTGATCAGCT
>NC_140224.1:37222178-37229678 GCF_951802725.1 Rutilus rutilus | reverse complement strand
TGCCTTTTGCCAGAGAGGTGTTACAGTTCCGAAGCCAAAGACTTTTTGGACGTGGCCCACTACGTCACGATGGAGGAGAGCAGATTTGGCCTGTAGCATGCCTGTGGCTGGGGTCCACTTCTTTCCTGTTGCTAGGGTAGGAGCGGCGCCTCTCACCACAGGGTCCCGGGAGTCAGTGAGGGACATGTCCAGCCTCACCTTGGCACACTTGAAATCCTCAACCAAACTAGAATTTGGCAGTGTCAGGGCTCCGTCGCTGTAGAGTCCAATCCTGCTGAGGCATTTGGGAAGTCCGAGCCACTTCCTCACATGAGAGTTCACTAGTCTTTCCAGTTGATTGGCATGACTAAGCAAGACCTCGTACATGGTCAATGGCCACAAGAGTCTGGGTAGCATCCCAAACTGGTAACACCAGAGCTTCAGTTTCCCCGGTAGTGCAGTGTTGTTGATTTGCTTAAGGCCGTTAGCCGTGTCCTGCCGGAGTTGCTCAAGTTGCTGGGTGTCTTTAAGGTCTGCATTATACCATCGTCCGAGGCTCTTGATGGGCTTCTCTAGGACTGTTGGAATTGGTTCATCGGTGATGTAGAACTGCTCGCCTGTTAGTTGGCCTTTGACGACGGAGATGCTGCGTGACCTACTTGGCTTAAACTCCATTCTTGCCCACTGGATGTTTTCCTGGAGCTTCTGAAGCAAGCGTCTAGTGCATGGTTTTGTTGTTGTGATGATGGTCATGTCATCCATGTAGGCTCTAATTGGCGGAGGACGCAGGCCGCTCTTGGTCCTCTCACCTCCCACTACCCAACGAGATGCCCGTATGATCAGCTCCAATGCCATGACGAAAGCCAGAGGGGAAATTGTGCAGCCTGCCATGATGCCAATCTCCAGATGCTGCCAGGCAGTGGTGTTGTTCTCAGATGTTACACAGAACTGGAGATCCTGAAAGAAGCTCTTGACAAAATCTGTGATGTTGTTTGGTACGCCGAAGTACTTGAAGACCGTCCACAAGATCCTGTGAGGGACTGAGCCAAAGGTGTTGGCAAGGTCTAAGAACACCACGTGTAGGTCTCTCCGTTCATTTTTGGCAATTTTGTATCTGGTGCCAGATGATATTGGCATGCTCCAGACATCCTGAGAAACCCTGGATCCCGGACTTCTGCACCGATGTATCAACAAAGTTGTTTCTTTGCAGGGATGTAGAGATCCTTTGGGCCAGGACACTGAAGAAGATCTTTCCCTCTACATTCAGCAAGCTGATCTGGCGAAACTGGCAGATGGATGCCGAGTCCTTCTCTTTGGGGATCAGGATACCTCCTGCTCTTCTCCATGCTTTTGGTATCACTCCCTTCTGCCAAGCCACCTTTATCAGCTTCCAGAGGTATTTAAGGACTCCAGGGGTGTTCTTATAGAGCCTATACGGGATACCATTGGGCCCAGGTGCTGTTGCTGACCTCGCCTACTTCACAGTCTTCTCCACCTTGCTCCATGTGAGTCCATTTGATGTTCAGGTGCATGAATTGGTGGTATATCATTCGCAATGGATGCCTCCGATCATCAGAGTAGGTCTTCCTCAAGTGCTCTTCCAGGTCTTTAACGGCCACTTTGAGACTCCCTCTCTTTTCTCGGTCAAAAAGGCCTTTAACAAAGCTGTAGGGATTGCTGTAGAAGAGGGTCCTTGTCCGTTCTTTCCTCTTGCGTTGTCGTCTGAGGTGCTCTGATCTTCGCAGATTTATCTCAACCTGCAAATGGTCAAGTCCCACTCTTTCCATCTCTGTGGCCTTCCTCCACTGCTTTCTCAGTTGTCGTCTCTCTTTCACCAACCTGTTAATTTCCCGCTGCCTCCTGGACTTCGACTGATTTAGAGGGTCTTTCTGCTGCCTCTGCGTTTTGCCCTTTTATCCCAAACCTCTCGGCACCATAGCTGTAGATGATGGATCTCATGTTCTCCAGTTTTCTCTCAACAGGACCCTTCTGTTGTTCTAGTAGGAGGACCAGGTCTGAATCAATGGCCTCCCACTCTCTCTTCTGGCTGGATTTGGACCATAGGACCTGAGGTTTCCTTCCTTCCATCTTCCTCTCTGTTGCTGACAGTGGCTGGCTGGACTCTAGGCTGGAGGCTGGTGTTGGGTATTGCAGGCTTGGCGCTGGGTTGGGGACCGATTTTGGCTGTGGATGGCTTGGCTCTGGGCTGGAGCCTGTTGGAGGGTCTATGCGATCTTGAGCTTCATCTGAGGTACTGATACCCTGAGGACTGTGGGGGTTCTCCTGCTTCCAGGCTTCACTCGACTGATTTGGCCGACTCCTTAAGAAGTATTGGTCAATGCGAGACCCCTTGCTGAGCTTGTTGAGGCATTTCTTTAAGCCTCGCTGCTGTTAGTTTTGACCAGCCACAGATGCAATTCTTCAGCTCTTGTCCTTCCAGTGTTGATGGCCCATCCGTCGCAGTGCTGGTTGTTCTATTCACACACACACACACACACACACACACACACACACACACACACACACACACACACACACACACACACACACACACACACACACACACACACACACACACACACACACACTCTCTCTCCCTCTCTCTCTCTCTCTCCTTCACACATACACCGTTTCCTCAGTAATGATGGGCTGTGTCTCGGTGATGACAGAGAGAGAGTTTGGTCTTCAAGGCTCTTGTAAGACTCTGCTAGTAAGTGCTCGATTTCCCCGGTCCTCAGACAATTAATCTGCGCGGCTCAGGAAGTTATTCCTGCATGTATGTTTCCACAAATACTGTTATTGGGAGACTCAGGGCTACGAACAATGGTGGCTAATTTGTTTTGCTTCCCCTTTGGCCCGCGGCGGGCTGTGAAAACACAGATGAGAATGTGAGGAAACGCTCTTAAATTAGGGTTGAGGAACGCCGGCCGGCCGACCAACAGATTCAGTGAACACACACACACACACACGTTTAAAACATCACTTCACCAGCAGAACGAAAGGTTTAGCTGAAGGGCCTGATCAGAGAAGTCTTGTGATGCTGCTGTTATTAATATGAGGTAATAGTGTTACAGGCAGAAACATAAACTCAGAAAGAAAAATCATGCTTTTGTGAATCATGGTTATGAGATAAAAAAGTCATTTATGAGACGGAAACTTGAAATTATGGCATACCATGCGAAAGGTGTGACATGAAAAGTCAAAATTCTAACTCAAAAAGTCAGAATTAAGATATTAAAAGTCAAAATGATGACATACTAAGCCATAATCATGATAGAAAAATTCTGGCTCAAAAATTCATAATTATGACAGAAAAGTTGAAGTTATGACAGAAAAAGTCATATTTATGACATACTAAGCAATAATTGTGATAGAAAGTCAGAATTCTGGCTCTAAATTTCATAATTATGACATAAAAGTTGAAGTTAGGACATAAAAAGTCATAATTGTGACATAATGATCTACAATCATGATTTAATCTCATAATTATCACTTAGTATGTCGTAATTTCTACTTTTAATCTCAATTATGGCTTAGCACAGTATGTCATAAAATGGCATGTAAATTAATTTTATTTAATTACATGATTTTTTCAGCTTATTTTCATTTCAGTTAAAATAAATAAAAAATGTGTTTCTACGTTTATGTACAAAGATAAAGACGCGGGTTTGAGGGACCGATGACATCAGATGAAAAGGAAAATCGTTTCAGACGTGAAGAAAAGTTGCATTATGATTAAGATCAGCAATTATTTTATTCGTGTTATCGTGAATACATTCAGAAAACAGGAATTCAGAAAATCCATATTTCTCACAATAGACTTTGTTTCAAAGCAGCTTTACATGCAGAAAACAGGCTATTGCAGAAAGTTTGAATTTCAATAGCAAATCAAAAGAGAAGAGAGAAGGGCGAGCGAAGAGTGTGTGTGCAGCTTTAGGGAAGTCCAGTAAGTGTAAAGATAAAATGTTTCTGTTGTTTCTCACAGCGACTGAAGGAGTTTCTGAGGAGAAGAGAGTCGCTCCACTGACCAGAGATCCTAATCACTGAGCTGAGAAAACACTCTCACACTCACTGCGCCCACGAGTGTGTGTGTGTGTGTGTGTGTGTGAGAGAGAGAGTGTGTGTGTGTGAGTGAGAGAGAGAGTGTGTTTGTGTGTGAGTGAGAGAGTGTGTTTGTGTTTGAGAGAGAGAGAGTGTGTGTGTGTGTGTGTGTGTGTGTGTGTGTGTGTGTGTGTGTGTGTGTGTGTGTGTGTGTGTGTGTGTGTGTGAGTGTGTGTGTGTGTGTACCTGTTTTTCTATCCCAGTGGGGATTTCAACCTGAATGCACACAGACTCATGGGGACTCGTGTCACAGTGGGGACCTAAACTGAGGTCATGGGTAAACAAGCTTATAAATCATACAGAATGAGTTTTTTGGGAAATGTAAAAATGCAGAAAGTTTTCTGTGATGGGCAGGTTTAGGGGTCGGGTTAGTGTGTGTGTGTGTGTGTGTGTGTGAGATGGTTAGGGTTAGTGTAAGGAGATAGAACATATCGTTTGTACAGTATAAAAACCATTAAGTCTATGGAGAGTCCCCACAAAGATAGTGAACCAGACTGTGTGAGTGTGTGTGTGTGTGTGTGTGTGTGTGTGCGCGTGTGTGTGTTCTAGAATGACAGCAAGAGAAAAAGAGAAATGAAGATGTGTGAGTGTTTAGGTGTTATCTCGTCTCTATGAGTGTTATTTTCTGATAATCAGTGTCATTACAGCAGCACCTCACACTCTCATTTCACAATCTCTGAGTTATCATAACTACACACACACACACACACACACACACGGACCATGAGCCCTGAGAGCGTGTGTTTGAGACATGTGACAAAACCCTTGAAGATCTGAAGACACGTAAACTCGGGCCGGAGGGAATGTAATGATTCTTCAGTGCGTTTGAAGAAGTGTTACAGTGAGGACATCAAAGTACCAACGAGTCATAATGCGTCTCTTAATTCTTTACAATTCACTTTGAGTTTTCAGGAGCGTGAGAAACACACACACACACACACACACACACACGATCCGGCATGTTTTGAGGTTACATCTAATAATAACACGAGGTAACATGCAAATTCTGCACAGCAATTCAAAAACCCTCGAGCACAAGATGTGTTTCAGGATATGATGTCGTCATAAAACACCTGTCAGTCTTCAACTTCTGAAGAGAAATATTAATAATTATAACATCAGTGATGATGCGTCTGGTTTGTCCTGAACGGCTGGAGCCTGGTGTGTTTTCTCAGCAGAGAGTGTGTGTGTCTGTCTGCTGACCTCATGTTATTTCTGTTCTGTTTCTTATGCAACGAGGAGGAGAACCGGCACTCGAGGAGACGACGGCCCGGCGGTGGAGGTCAGAGGTCAAGCGGGGGGGAACTGAAGCGTGTCTAAGCTGCGTTTGCAACACTGAGTGACTGTTTTCAGCAAAACTCAAGAGTGATGAAAGAGAGACATATTAATATCACACAACCACAAGCAGCTGATAACATGAGCGTTCGCTAACAACACTGTGCCAGGAGGAGAGTACTTTATGCATCAGGATTAGAGAATGGCCAGTGATGAAAAACACTAATAACATCATGAACACATTATGAATATACATGCACTTTTTTAAATATGTTTTAAATATACAGTTTTCTTTTGATGTTTTCCAGCATAAAAATCTAAACATTCTGAAATCAAGTCAGCATTATTTTAGTATCTTTGAGATACTATTATAGTTTTTAATACTATTTTGATTTAGTTTCTATTTTTCTATTTTAATTTTAAAGTTTTGGTCATTTTGTTTTGTAAACTAAAGTTTTGTCATTTATATGTATGTATATGTATAATATATATATACACACACACATATTTTTTAAATATCAAATTTGTAATTTCAGTGTTAGTTTGAGTTATTTTAGTGCATAAACTTAAACTAAATGACAATTAGAAATACTGTCGTGGTAACTAGATGAAATAAAATAAGTTTAAATGGATTATATAAGAATTTATATGTATTATTATTATTATTATTATTAGCTTGTAATGAACTCGGGTCGTTTTTGCCGGGAAATTCAAAAGGGTGTGACGGTTACGCGGCGCGCGCTCCCGAGAGCCTCTCTTCCGTTCAGTGGCACATGAAACTAATGCCTAAACAATGTTCAGGAGGATAATGCCGAAAGAGCCATTACTGTAATGTCAATATGTCATGCAAAGAAAAAGGATTCATTCAAACGATAGTCTCAAATATAAGCCTACTTTATAATCAAACTATCATCAGTGTAACCGTAATTACCTCATCTGTCGACATGATGCCGGTGAATCTCAGATCTGCTGCAAACATCCACATCTCTATGATCAGATGCTTTCTGAACTGCTGTTTTCTGTCATTTTTGTCGTGTGTTTACATGTACTTTTAGTGTGCACGAGCACGAGCATTAAGTTGCTGCTGCAGTTTCACTTAACGGCCACCGGTGGCGCTAATAACAAGGTTTCTGAATTTTAACTATAATAACCCTAAATCAAGTACATTTACTGGAGAAGCAAAATGATTAAAGACTTTAAAAAGAAAGTGAGTTTGTGCTTAAAAATAAACTCTGGGTTTCTGAAAGCAGACAATGGGCAAGCATATTTATTTTAAATAAAAACGTACTTCATTTTTATACATTTCACCGAAAACAGGACATGATATATTAAGTCATTTTGCTTCCCCAGTTACCATATCTTGTTTTAAGAATGTTTAGATTGTTACGTGGTTTCTGAACATGTTCTGTGGTACTCCATCACTATACTATGGTAAAGCAAGTGTTTCTGCAGCTCAGACGAGAATACGAGTGTGTAAAACACACCACAGATGTGTGTGTGAGGTGGTTGTGGTGTGAACTTCAGGCATGAATGACGACACTCGAGGGTTTTCAGAACGGACAGAATGAAGGAGGTGTTGTGTAGCCTATATATTGCACTCTGGTTCTGGCTCTGGTTTTCCCGCAGGAATGTTTTCCGCGTCAGGAGCGGCGAGTGTGTTTTTATTGTTTCCAGCGTGACCTCTGACCACAGCCGTTTGTTGTGGCGAAGGAAAAAAGCCTCTTTCATTTGAAGAACCTTGACTCACACTGCCGTCCATGAGACCTGTTATCATAGGCAACGCTTTACAGGAAACGCTGTTTATCACTTCCTTTCAGTCAGAGTTTGTTTAGGGCTTCGTTTTGTGTGATCAGATTGCAGAAGAGAGAGAGAGAGAGATCATCGGAGGAGAACACCCACAGGAGCTGCTATCAGTCGACGCATATGTCTGTCTGGGCCAAAACACGCTCTATCAGAAGACGACAGATTTGTCTGTTGGTCGTGTTCGAGTGGAGCTTTTTGTAGAGTGTGAGGGATTTGGAAAGAGGGGAGCGTTTCACTTCTGCTTTCTAAATGAGCCGTGAGCGATCAGCCAAGACTGGGTCATTTCAAAACGGCACACTCAAACAGAGAGCGTTCAGAGAAGTGATCTGTCTGCCCGTCTGT
>NC_140224.1:37204678-37217178 GCF_951802725.1 Rutilus rutilus | reverse complement strand
ATGAATCATTTTCTTAGACAAGTTAATTGACTCGAGGCTACCAGGAAAGCTGTAGCCTAAGTCAGCATGGCCAATAGGAACCTTCTACAAGCTTTGGGATTTGAAAACGTCTGTTTTTAAATGTTAAAAGTAATTTAAAATAATACAAATTACAGGCTGGGGTTTAGGGTTTACCGCCATGGGCGGAACTGGCAGATGTTCCCTTAGGCATCATGAACGCGTCACAGCATTCTCAGGTATACATATGCAGCATTAAAGGGATAGTTCACCCAAAAATGAAAATCCAGTCATCATTTACTCGCCCTCAAGTTGTTCCAAACCTGTATGAATATCATTAGTCTCTGCTGAACACAAAAGAATATATTTTTAAGGAATGTTGGTAACCAAATAGTTAATGGACCCCATTGACATCTATAAATACTATGGAAGTCAATGGGGTTCATCAACTGTTTGGTAACCGACATTCTTCAAAATATCTTTGTTTGTGTTCAGCAGAGTAATGAAATTCATACAGGTTTGGAACAACTTGAGGGCGAGTAAATGATGACTGAATTTTCATTTTTGGGTGAACTATCCCTTTAACGCACGTAGGTGATTTTGAATGAATGCTTAATGTACAGTACCAGTCAAAAGTTTGGAAACACTACTATTTTTAATGCTTTTGAAAGAAGTCTCTTATGCTCATCAAGCCTGCAGTTAAAAAAAAAAAAAAAAAAAAAAAAAAAAAAACAGTAATATTATGAAATATTATTACAATTTAAAATAATGGTTCTCTTTTTTAATATACTTTAAAATGTAATTTATTTTTGTGATGCAAAGCTGAATTTTCATCAGCAAGTACTCCAGTCTTTGGTGTCTTATGATCCTTCAGAAATCATTCTAATATGATGATTTGACTGGTACTGTAGATATACAATGGTTACATAATGTGAAAACTAATCCTGCTATTGATGTCTTTGTAAGACTGCCGACCCTATAGAACACTGGCAAGGGCAAACAAATGTCCGACGAATGTCGAACCTAAACCTAACTGTCCCGCGCTCAACCATCGGGAGTGCATTTCAGGCATTAGTAGCCTAATCGCTGGCGTTCAGCGGGAGGAAGGGCTCTGTCTGCAAGCGTGAGCTGGTGTAGATGCACTCAAATCAGACAGGAGAGCCGTGACTGAGAACATAACGTCGGGAAGCGTGTTTGCCAACCATCAATACCCTACCATCGCGCTATCATTGATATTAATTAATCTATTTATTTAGTAATTTATCTGAGGTGCCGGAACACAGTTCCGGCCCACTTTAACCCCTGTATATATGTATGTATGTATGTGTGTATAATAAATCATTACCAAATGACTGTAATATTACTGATGTGAAGTTGAGATTAGTCAGTTGTCAGGACGGTGAGGGAGTTTTGATGCTCAGACTCAGACACCGGAAGCAGTAAAAGTCGGACCGGAAGTGGAGAGAATGACCCAAGTGTTGACCGTGACGGTCAGTGAAGGAACGAGTCACGACTCACTGTCATAAACAAGCACGGCTTTATGCTGACAGAGTACTTGATTAATATAATAGAATATCATTATACATATCAGAGCACCACTAATTAAAAATACTTAGTGTACATTGTGTGAGAGAGTGTCTGTGTGTGTGAGAGAGAGTGTGTGTGTGTTTGAGAGAGAGAGAATGTGTTTGTGTGTGTGTGTGTGTGTGTGTGTGTGTGTGTGTGTGTGTTTGAGAGAGAGAGTGTATGTGTGAGTGTGTTTGAGAGAGAAAGAGTGTGTGTGTGTGTGTGTGTGTGTGTGTGTGAGAGAGAGAGAGAGAGTGTGTGTGTTTGAGAGAGAGAGAGTGTATGTGTGTTTGAGAGAGAAAGAGAGTGTGTGTGTGAGAGAGAGAGAGAGAGAGTGAGTTAGTGTGTGTGTTTGAGAGAGAGAGAGAGAGAGTGTGTTTGTGTGTATGTGTGTGTGTGTGTGTGTGTGTGTGTGAGATCATTGACCTCAGAGATGAGAGTCAGCAGAAACACACAATGCTCTTCGGCTGCTGTTCCTGCTCTTCACACACATATCCGTTACAGATGTGAGACATCATGACCTGCAGCCATGAGGAAACACTATTGTTCACACACACACACACACACACACACACACACACACACACACACACACACACACACACACACACACGAGTCTGAGGAACGCCATCAGATGAGCGGGAAATCACAACACAAGAACAATATCTGCAATTATTATTAAGACTTTCATGACTGGCGCTCTATTGTTCTGTCAACCCAATGTTCCCCTGATGCATTTAAGAGGAATTACATAATGGATAATCTAATAATACTTTAGAGAATTAGCAGTACAACGATTGTTTTTCTACATCTAAAGACTTATTTATGAAAGATAACCCAGTTGAGTTGTTCATAGAAACTAAGATTATGGCGAATAAACTTTGACTTTGGCGACACCAAGTGGACAAAACAAGCGCTGCACATATAACATTATATTAAATTAATAACATTTGTTAAATTATTTATTTTCCTATTCAAATGTATAGGTAGTGTGTAAGCCATTGTAAAAGGGAAAATATTATTATTATTATTTTTTGATGGAAAAAATATTTAACAGCCAAAGATAATCTTATATAGGTTCCACAAAGACATGTATATGTGACAAATAAAAATCACGTCCTTATGCTTTTAAGTTCTTGAAATCAATGTGCTGATCTGAAGAATAAGAAGAAATTTTTTTTACATCTCGAAAACCTGAAATATCAACAGGGGACTTTTTAAAGGCATCATGCAACTCGACTGAAAGTATGTTTGCATAGAATAGCGAATGAAACACGATCAAAACTGAATTTATAAAAGATTATTTTATAATAAAGCGCATCTGTGAGGAACAGATTCACACAACTGGTCTTTCATAAAGCATAGTCAAAACACAGGAAAACACCTGAGGACATTTGACACAAAATTGTGCAAAGTGTTTTGATTTCAGGAAAACGGATGCAATACAAAATAGCGTTTCATAATTTCATAATAAAATCTGTTTGGATATAAACACGCAGGCAGAGACACATCATCACAAACAGGCATAAATGCATATTCTCTTAAATTCATTAGTAATATTAATTCAATGCAAATAGTAATTCTGCTAAATTCATCATTGTACAGCAAAGCAGGAAAAATGCATATTTTCTTCATATATGCTCAGAGATTTGCAATATTTAATTAATGCATAATATTCTCAGTTGATCCTGATATTCAGATGCAGCATTAGACTTCATGTAAACAGCACAGAGAAACACTCATGATAATATGAGATTAAGCTCTATAGTGACGTTGATCTATTTACTGTATGACATTTGTTTTGTATGGAAACAGAAACCCGGGGGTCAAAGGTCAGGTGGTTCACGTCAGATGTACAGTTCGCTGCCGAAAAGCTTTTTCTCCAATAACAGTCTTTCAAAAGAAGCAGATTATGAAATCACACATATTTCAATATATTACAGTAGATCTTTAACCAGTGGATGTTTTGGACACTGAGTCTGAAATTTTCGTATGCGTTATATATATATATATATATTTTTTTTTTATATATTTATATTTTACCTGTAGAACATAATTGTATAGAATAAATAAAAATAAAAATATCATAAGTATAATACTGCATTATATTTAAATACACTATTATTTCTAATTATGCTGCACTGGCAAGTATTTATTCATCCATTTAATCTAAAAAAATACTTTTATTATCATATTCTCCACATATACATACATATTTTCTTTTTCTTAATTATGCTCTACTGGTAAATATTCATTCATTTAAAAAAATATTTAAAATGTATTTATAATTGTCTATTTTTTTATTTTATATTTTATTATTTTGTATTATTTATATATTCTATTTAAATATATATTTGTTTTCTTTATAATATATATATATATATATATATATATAATTTATAATTAAAACAAATATATAAATATTATAACATAAGTAAGTGATTTGTTGCCTATAACAAGCTGAATGATGTGCCGATGGGGTCAGGAGAACGATCTGGTTTCTGATTGGATGAACCTGATGTTTCTGACACCAATGGAAGATCTGCTCGTTTAATCAACAAATCACTCCATTTTGATTTATATTCCCAGAAAACAAGACATAATGTCATATAGTAAATGCATTAAGAATTTTTAGATATTTGGACTGGAAACAAGACAAAAATACTGAGTAAGAAAAGTATTTTTGCAGTGTGTGTATCAGTGAAGCTCACAGCGCCACCTGGTGTGTGTGATGAGAAGTGCAGCTCTGAGCTCAGGCCAGAGTGATGAAGATCTCTCCTCTTCCTCTTCTCTTCCACTTTCTCTTCTCTTCCACTTTCTCTTCTCTTCCTCTCCACTGTATTCCTCTTCCTCTTCCTCTTTTCTTCCTCTCCTCTTCCACTTTTCTTCCTCTTCCTCTCCTCTTTTCTTCCTCTCCCTCTCCTCATCCTCTTTTCTTCCTCTTCCTCCTCCTCTCCTCTCCCCCTCCTCTTCCTCTCCTCTTCCTCTCCTCTTCCTCGTCCCCTCCTCTCCTCTTCCTCTCCTCTTCCTCCTCCTCCTCTCCTCTTCCCCTCCTCTTCCTCCTCTTCCTCTGCCCCTCCTCTTCCTCCTCCTCTCCTCTCCTCTTCCTCTTCCTCTCCCCCTCCTCTTCCTCTTCTTCCTCCTCTTCCTCTCCTCTTCCCCTCCTCTTCCTCTCCTTTTCCTCGTCCCCTCCTCTCCTCTTCCTCCTCCTCCTCCTCTCCTCTTCCTCCTCCTCCTCTCCTCTTCCTCTTCCTCTCCCCCTCCTCTCCTCTTCCTCTCCCTCTCCTCATCCTCTTTTCTTCCTCTTCCTCCTCCTCATCCTCTTTTCTTCCTCTTCCTCCTCCTCTTCCTCTCCTCTTCCCCTCCTCTTCCTCTCCTCTTCCTCGTCCCCTCCTCTCGTCTTCCTCTCCTCTTCCCCTCCTCTTCCTCTTCCTCTCCTCTTCCTCTTCCTCTCCCCCTCCTCTTCCTCCTCTTCCTCTCCCCCTCCTCTTCCTCTTCTTCCTCCTCTTCCTCTCCTCTTCCTCCTCCTCTCTTCCCCTCCTCTTCCTCTTCCTCTTCCTCCTCCTCTCCTCTTCCTCTTCCCCTCCTCTTCCTCGTCCCCTCCTCTTCCTCTTCCCCCTCCTCTTCCTCTTCCTCCTCCTCTGGTCTAGTTTACCCCGCAGCAGCTCGTCGTCTCTCTCTCCGGCTCCATCACGCTGTGAAGCTCAAGCCTGGGCTGGACGGGCATCTGGACGGCGAGTCTCACCAGCTCCCTGTGATGGACAGAATTACACAGCAATTTAATCGATTTTCTATAAGGGGGGGTATAATGCCCTTTTCGCAAGATGTAAAGTAAGTCTCTGATGTCCCCAGAGTGTGTGTGTGTGAAGTTTCAGCTCTAAATACCCCACAGATATTTTTATATAACATGTTCAAATTGTCACTTTTTGAGGGTGAGCAAAAACACACCGTTTTGTGCCTGTTCCTTTAAATGCAAATGAGCTGCTGCTCCCGGCACAGGGGGCGGAGCTACAACAGCTTGCACTCACACACACATGCACGGAACATTTCAAAAACTTTCAGCCTTTTATGTTCAAACCGGAGTCAGACAAAGATGGAGAGACTCAAGAAGAAGTGACAACATGTAGAAGCAACAGGACATTTCTGAATGATTAGTTGATGAATTTATGAAGCTGATGTGTAGTTATCTTCTAGTCATTGATTAGCATATTCTGTCTTGATAATCTATAAATCGTGTTCAGGGGGCGGGCTTATGTAAATTCTAGGGTTCATGATGTCACTAACCCGGGAGGAATGTGGTGTAGTCTCTACCAGCCGTTTGTTGTAGTCCTTAAAAAGCGATTTCTTTAAAAGCAAATATCTCCCTTTGCTTTGAACTTTGAGCGCTGTAACTTTGCAGATGTTGTTTATGCTCAAACAGCAACATTACACACTAACTAAAGTTAGAGAAGTCTAATCATAATCAACCGCCCCTTTAACATTTGCAGTCAGTCTTTCACACACTCACTTCGCCACAGTGGTGAAGGCCTCGTCCACGTTGAGGCCGGTCTTGGCACTGGTCTCCAGGAAAATGACGCCGTACTCCTGAGAACAGAAATCACGTGTGAACCGAAGAGGACCAGCTTTACTCGACAAAAGAGCAATTCTTAGATTAAATTGATAATGTTTCCCAGTAGATCATATTTAGAAAAACAGGTGTATATAAAATAAAGGTATGTATATATTATAATGATTTATGGTATGATTTAATTGATTATAATTAATTAAATTAATGAATATTTAGCAAGAAATAATTTATAATTAAAACGTATAAAAATATATAAATAATATAAAAATGTTTAAATAAAACATATAAATAATACAAAATAATAAAATATTTAAAAATATATATAAATAGACAATTATAAATACATTTTAAATATTTTTTAAATGAATGAATATTTACCGGTAGAGCATAATTAAGAAAAAAATATATGTATGTATATGTGGAGAATATGATAATAAAAGTATTTTTTTAGATTAAATGGATGAATAAATACTTGCCAGTGCAGCATAATTAGAAATAATATTGTATTTAAATATAATGCAATATTATACTTATTTATAATATTTACATTTTTATTTATTCTATACAATTATGTTCTACAGGTAAAATATAAATATATAAATAATACATATAATTATACTGAATTATAAATAAAATAATAATAATAATAATAATAATTATATATATATTATATAATATATATATATATATTTTTTAAATATAAATTAAGAAAAAAAAGACAAGAATATATATATATAGTAAATAAATAAATAAATAAATAATGTAAATCATGCAAATTATTAAATGAATGAATATTTCAATATATTCCATCACTGGATTAGACTGAGACTCACTCTGGCGAGCTTCTCTCCATCCTCGCGTCGGATCACTCTCCCACTGCTCATGTCTGACTGAACACACACACACACACACACACACACACACGTACAGTTACAGTTATCATTCATAATCATGCGCTCGAGCTCAAACTCCTCTTACCTTGTTTCCGAGCAACATGATGACGACATCATCCTGAGCGTATTCATGGATCTCAGTAAGCCACGCCTACAACACAACACCCAACCAATCAGAAGCCTCTAAAACACACATACAAACACACACACTCTGGAGTCTGCAACCCTCAGGAGGGTGAAACTAATTATTATTAATATTATTATTATTATTATTTGTGCATGCTGGAGTGTAAAGTGGAGCTCCTACCCGTGTGTTATCAAAGGAGGATTTGCTGGTGATGTCATAGAGGAGGAGCAGCGCTGAGAGACCAATCATCATGATTACAGTATGAACACAGTCTCCTACAGAACACACACACACACACACACACACACAGACACGCACACTCACTCTCGCTCACACACACACACACACACACACACACACACACACACACACACACACACACACAGACAGACACAGACAGACACACACTCACTCACTCACTCACTCACTCACTCACTCTCACACTCTCTCTCACTCACTCACTCACTCACTCTCTCTCTCTCTCTCTCTCTCTGTGCGCATGTGCGGGCGTTTGTTGAGTGGAGTGAGTGGTGTGGTGAGTGTGTGGTTTTTTTTGTGCCCGCTGTGGCTTTAAAAATACTTTTTTCTCCCCCTTTTTTGTGTTTTTTGTTTTGTTTGTTTTGTTTGTTTTTGTTGTTTGTTGTGATTAGCAGAGAAACCTAACTGAGCGCCTGCCTAAACCAGTCTTCGTACTGGGAAGCATGGCGACTCAAGGAGTTAATGTTCTCGATTCACTCACGCGGCGCCACGGTGTGAAGGTGGTGGCTGCGGGGAGTGTGGAGGAGTGTAGTGTGGCGGTCGGTGATGTAGTGGGTCATGAATGTGTGTTAGCGGCGTCCAAAATGAATAATTCAATTGTACTGTTCTTAAATACTGTAGAGAAAGCGAATGAAGTCGTTGGAAAGGGAATAAACATACGTGGTTTATTTACTCCAGTATTACCTCTTTCTACTCCCGCTAAAAAAGTCACCATTTCAAATGTACCCCCCTTTATTAAAGATGAGATGTTGATGAAGGAATTGTCACGCTTTGGCAAACTGATTGCTCCTATAAAAAAGATCGCTATAGGATGTAAATCGGGGTTAGTGAAACATGTTGTGTCGTTCAGGCGTTTCACGTACATGATTCTGAACGGAAATAGAACTGATCTTGACGTAAATTTTAAATTTAAAGTGGATGATTTTGATTACACCGTTTTTGTAACTACAGACACGATGAGGTGTTTTGGTTGCGGAAAGTCTGGTCACTTGATCCGCGGGTGTCCGGAAAACAGCGCTCATCATAGTGGGCAGAATGATGGTGAAAAAGGTAACGCTGAGCAGAATGGAGACGGCGAAGTCGCCAGTACTTCCAATGCGCCGAATTCTAGTGGTCCAAAAATAGTGTCTGTAGAAAAAAATGTTGAATCTGAGTTAACTAGACAAAGCGTTGAAATTGATGAAAGAAACGCAAATAAATCCGAAATTGTAACCTGTGAGAGAGTTGAAAGCAACAGTAGTGATTGTGGAGAAGCTCTTGGTAACACACAAACGAGGTTAAATCAGTTTTCTGATACTGAGTCACAAGTGGAGAGTGTAATTCAAAATGAGGATACATTAATGGATATGGATCAGGTTGTTTTTAAAACACCTCTGAAGAGGAAAAAAATTGGCAAGAGCATGGTTTTGAAACAGGTTAGAAAGAATCAAGAAGAGAATAAAGTGGACAATGAAAGCAGTGAGAGTGAGTGCTCTGATTCTAGTGGCTCTGTTTGTTCTCAATCCAGTTGGTCATGTCTTGAATATGGAGTAGATGAGATCAAAAAATTCTTGAAAGTGACCAAAAATATGAGAGGAGTGAAAGTTGATGATTATTTTCCAGATCTCAGAAGACTTCTGGAAAATATTAAGTGTTTAATGAGTGAAGGAAGATTTGCAGATAAAGAAGTATATCGTTTAAAAAAAATCGTTACAAAAATTCAACTCCAATTGAATAATGATGATGAGATGGTTTAGTATTCATGCCCTTATTGGATGTATTGCTCTCTGTGCTGTAGTTTCTTTTTCATTTTTATTTATGAGTGACATTCGCATTGCGTCTTTAAATGTGAATGGGGCTAGAGATTGCAGAAAGAGAGCTCAGATATATGAAGTAGCGAAACAGAATAAAATTGATGTCCTGTTTCTACAGGAGACACATAGTGACGTGAACATTGCTGTTGAATGGGCTAAGGAATGGGGAGGTCTTCTTTTTCTGAGCCATAATACTTCACTCAGTGGAGGAGTTGCAGTTCTGTTTAATAAAAACTTTTCTCCCTCATCTTGTTCAGTAGAGGAGATTGTAAAAGGTAGATTGTTAAAGATAAAAGCTCAATTTGAAGATCATGTTTTTGTTTTCATTTGTGTATATGCACCAACCTCACAGATGGAAAGAATGTTGTTTTTAGATCAATTGAATACAGTAATAGAAAAATGTGATAATGAAGAATTTTTGGTTGTGGGAGGAGATTTTAATTGTGTCGAAAGAAATATAGATAGGAATCATGTAGAACCACATATGGCTTCACGCCGAAAACTGATACAAATGATAGAAGGGAATGAGCTTTGTGATGTATGGAGAAATTTTAATCATGATGTTAAACAATACACATGGACTCATGCTCGTGAAAATGTGTTGTCAATGGCACGATTAGATAGATTTTATGTTTTCAAACATCATCTTAGTTTTTTTGTAAATGGCTCAATTCTTCCAGTAGGTTTCTCTGATCATAGTTTGGTTGTGTGTAGAATGATTGTTAGTTCTGTTAAATTAAGTAGTTCTTATTGGCATTTTAATGTGACATTGTTGTCAGATTTACAGTTTAAAGATGTTTTTAGTTTTTTTTGGGAGTCTTTTAGAGAACAAAAAGATCAATTTCCCTCTTTACAGGAATGGTGGGACATTGGGAAAGTAAATATTAGGCAACTATGTCAACAATATACTCTAAATGTCACAAGAGTTTTAACTCAGTCTATAAAGAAGTTAGAAGAGGAAATTATAGAGATTCAAGTTTTAATTCAAGAAACAGGAAATCAAGACCATTTAGATTCTCTTTTCATGAAAAAATCAGCCTTGTCTGAATTCTATAAAAGAAAGGCACAAGGGGCATTGGTCAGATCACGTTTCCAGGATGTAGGGCAGATGGATGTTCCATCAAAGTTTTTTTTCGGATTAGAAAAAAAGAATGGTCAAAGACGGTATATTCAGAATTTAAGGTCTGAAGCTGGGGTTCTGTTATCAGACCCAGTCGAAATGAGGAAAAGAGCAGTAACATTTTATAAAAATCTTTATAGTTCTGATCATAGGATAGATCAAGATATTGATGGTTGTTTCTTTGAAGATCTGCCAAAATTATCAGAAAGTGCCAATGCAAAACTTAGTGAAGATATAACTTTAATTGAACTGTATGAAGCTCTCCAGAGTACGCAAAACGGGAAAGTTCCAGGGTTAGATGGGATTCCCTTTGAATTCTATAAAGCATACTGGAGCATTATAGGAGAAGACTTGCTTGCAGTTCTTAGTGATAGTTTGGTCTGTGGTTTTTTACCACTTAGTAGTCGGAGAGCAGTTCTTACACTCCTCCCAAAGAAAGGAGATTTGAGTGATATTAAAAATTGGAGACCTGTGTCTTTACTGTGTTCTGACTACAAAATTCTGTCTAAGGTATTGGCGATTAGATTAGGGAAAGTTTTAGATGATATAATTAGTCCTGACCAATCCTATTGTGTGCCTGGAAGATCTATATTTGATAATATTTTTTTAATCCGAGATTTGATGGATTTTTCAAAGATTTGTGGTGTTAATTTTGGCTTGATTTCCATTGATCAGGAAAAGGCATTTGACCGTGTAGAGCATGATTATTTATGGAAGACTCTAGATGCCTTTGGCTTTAATTTGGATTTCAAAGGCTATATTAAAGTATTATATAATGACATTGAGAGTATGTTGAAATTTAATGGTGGCTTGTGTTTTCCTTTTAAAGTTCAGCGTGGAGTGAGGCAAGGTTGTTCATTATCAGGTATGCTCTATACATTGGCAATAGAACCACTTTTGCAAAGATTGAGAAGGGTAATGAAAGGCCTCTCATTGAAGAGATGTGAAAGTACTTTTGTTTTATCAGCTTATGCTGATGATGTTGTTGTAATTGTAAAAGAGCAAAATGATGTGAACCTTTTAATGAAAACTTTGGATGATTTTGAAATGGTATCAGCTGCAAGAGTGAATTGGTCAAAAAGCGAAGCTATTTTGGTGGGAGAGCGGACAACAGTGCCCCCCAAACTCCCTGGTGGTCTGATATGGAAAAAAGATGGGTTAAAGTATTTGGGAGTTTATTTGGGGGACGAGTCTTTTCAATTAAAAAATTGGGAAGGGATGATAGAGAAAATAAAGGGCCGCTTGGATAAATGGAAGTGGATTAAGAAAATATTGTCCTATAGGGGTCGAACCCTTATTATTAATAACCTTGTTGCTTCATCTCTTTGGCATCGACTGACTTGTGTTGACCCACCACTACTCTTTCTTGCCAAGATACAATCGATGTTGATAGACTTCTTCTGGGATAAGATGCACTGGGTGATCCATAACATCTTGTACTTACCAACGGAAGAAGGTGGACAAGGACTTGTGCATCTACAAAGTAGGACAGCAACATTTCGTGCACAGTTTATACAACGTTTCCTGACAGGCCCAGAGTCTGTAAGTTGGAGACCAGTGGCAAGTGCTATTTTAAAAACTGCTGCAGGTATAACTTTGGACAAATCCTTATTTTTATTGGATCCAAAAACTTTAAATGTGGAGAAATTTCCAGTTTTTTATCGGAATCTTTTTAAAGTATGGAGTCTTTTTAAACTCCAAAGGATGAGCAATCCCACATCATTGTATTGGCTTTTGGAAGAGCCTTTGCTTTATGGTGCAAGACTGGACATTACTAATGCATCTGTGTCACTGACAGAAGCCTTTGTAAAGGCTAAAGTGGTGACTCTTCGTCAATTAATGAGTCTGGCAGGACCAGATTTTGTTGAAGTGGATGCGGTGGCTACACAATTGGGGTTTAGATCCACTCGAGTGGTTGAGAAACTATTACGGAAGTTACAGACTATCCTTACAGTGGAAGAGACCGATTTACTCAAGAAACATTGTGAGGGAGAAATTACTCCCAATGATAAAGATTTTTTTCCAAGGTTGATGGTTTCACCTAATTTAGAGGAGGAAGGTGGAATTTTTCTGGAAGTAGAAAAAGTAGTGGTCATGGACTTTGAAGAAGTGAATGGCAAGAAATTGTATAAGTCATGTGTGAAATGTTTTAATAAAAAAGCATTAAATGGAAAAACTG
>NC_140224.1:37154678-37199678 GCF_951802725.1 Rutilus rutilus | reverse complement strand
AAATACTCACAGAAAACCATGTAATAGTTCTTGTGGCATTCAATAAAAAATATAAAGAAGAAAACACAAAGTGCACTAGAGACTATGAGTTATATTATTATTATTATTATTAACAATAACTGTGACACACAACACACTGACTGGCTACACCAAATGTCTTTAAATCAAATAAATAATAATAATTAAAAACACAAACGCTGATGAGTTTTAATGATGACCACCAGATGGCATTACAGAATAAAATAATAACTGTGTTCCTGAACACTTCATTTTTAAAAGTACTATAGAAGATATTAAAGTATAAGTTCACCCAAAATGTAACATTTACTCATTTACTCAGCCAATCTCTCCTGACGCGAAAGACACAATAAGAAATGATGAAGAAGCTCCAGACGTTTGTTCTGAAATGTTTCAGTTGGACGTTTGTGTAACATTTTTAAATGTTACTATTTGTTTCAAAGAACATTCAAAAGTAACGTTCCCATAATGTTTGAAGAATGATACATACAGTGGAATGTTTCCTTAACGCTCACATAACGTTTTTAAAATGCTTTACAAACTGGACATTGTGATGAATGTTGAGAGAAGGTTCAGATTTAACTTTTTTTATACCTTAAAGTCCCTGTAGTCCATCATTTTATCCCTTAAAACTCATCTTTGATCACCAAAATGACATATTTAAACGCTTTTTCTTACATTCAAATATCTTGAATGTAACTCGACACCCGTGCCTCATTTAGTATGCACAGTTCTATGAATATGCAAATGAGCCCCGCCTCCACTCACTCACTCAGCTCAGAGATCCACTGGTTGGCGATCACACGTTGATCTGATTGGTCACAAGGTAGTTTGTGACGTCAGAAACACCAGCGATTTCAAAGCGTGTTTGAGACTGTCTTTGGTTCACTGCAGTTTTAAGGAGGAAATACTCAGCAATGGTGTCGACTTATGAACTTACACATGCTTTGTCCTTAAAGCAGATTAAAACACAGACACATAAACTACAGTAAAAGCTGGATTTTAATGGAAACGTTAACAAAACATCCTTAGAACATATTTTTGTTAGCTGGCCTTAAACATCACGGTATAAGGATGCAGTAATCATTCAGTATCATGTTTTCATTCACTTTTATGCATTTGACAGACACTTTTCATACGTGATCATTACATGTTCTCGGACAGATGTTCCACATTAGAAGAAAGACACAGTAAGTCAAACCTTCATCATCATCATCATCTTCATCTTCCCTGACTGGGCCTCAAGCAATCAAGACTACGCCAGACTCTTGTTCTGCGATCTGACATTGTTCTCATAGTTTGAGGGTTTCCGCAGTTCTCCAGACGTCTGGTCAGATCTGAGACGATCCTGAGCCTCACTTCCCTGATCAGAGGAACATGATGTCGAGTGTCCACAGTTTCACAGAGGCTAGATTAGCATTGCCGTTCAAGTTTACACATGACAGCATGGCAAAACAAACTCATTCACATTAATATTTCACGCAAAACAAACCTCCCGAGCCGCTCTTGAGTGTTTCTGAAATGCTAATTAATTCAGTCTCACAAATCTGGCACTACAAACACCGACTGACAGACGTTACAGTAACGGTGATACGGATCGTTTATATAACCGTGCTAAAGCTAACCGTGCTAAAGCTAACCAGCAGCTTCTGTGTTTCAGCAACACGAGTTTGTTTGACAAACAGAGGAATGAGCTTCCATTCGACTGTAAATACACGAGACACAGATATTAAACTACACACTGTAGACTGGATTTCAAACTGGAGACAAAAGCTTTTCATGGGTCACATTCAGACGCATCTGTGTGCATGATTATGAAATATTATTGTAATGTAAATCATCTGTTCTCTATGTGAATATACAGTAAAGTGTAATTTATTCCTGTGATCAAAGCTGATGTTCAGCATCATTACTCCAGTCTTCAGTGTCACATGATCCTTCACAAATCACTCTAATATGATGATTTATGATTATATGATAAACATTTATGATTATTATCAGTGTTGAAAACAGTTATTTACATTTTTATTTCAGGATTCTTTGATGTTTATCTGAAATAGAAGCTTTTGTATTGTACTATATATTAAAATAGAAAACAGTTATTTTAAATCGTCATAATATTTAACAATATCACTGTTTTGTTGTATTTTTAATCAAATAAATGCAGCCTTGATTACTTATTTTAAAAACATTAAAAATCTTATAGATCCAAAAGTTTTGACTGGTAGTGAATGCATCCATGATATAACAATGTACCTATATTCCCAACACACACACACACACACACACACACACACACACACACACACACACACACACATGCGCACACACACACTCACACTCACACTCACACACGCACACACACACACGCACACACACACACACACACACACACACACACACACACACACACACACACACACACTTAGCTGATGTCCGTTGGAACTGGGAGACTAATTGCGGTGGGAATAACAATGAACAATAGCTCTGGTTGCCCACGTCAGGACATTCCGGAACATTCCTTTGTCTGATCCTCAGTCTGTCTCGCATGTTTACCAGAGACTGAAGCTGGAGACAGACAGAACTGCAGTGATGAAGATGATGAAGATGAAGAAGCCAGGGTGTCCTCATGCTGTTGCACAGGTGGAAAGCGGATCGTGTGTAAATGTGCGAGACGTTCCCGGTCCAGTTTCTCCCAGAGATCTGCTCAAAGACACAGAAAACCCTGGCATACACACACAGTCCAACCAAACATCATTCAGACACCAGATATCAGTTCCACTAGTGTGATCAGGACACTAGAGGTCATTACTGTAAGTGAGGAGAGCAAAATAAAGGAAACTGTGACATATTATACCCAAATATTCTTCATACAGAGACTACCAGTAACATTTGGGACTAAAATGATTGGGACACTTTGAGCTGATCATGTTTTGCTGAAGTGTGTTTTCTTTAATTGCTAATGCTCTTTTCACACACAGACTGAACACAATGAAGCATTGCTTGGTGATTGGTTGAGCTAAACTGGTATTATCTAATTGTGTAGTTAAATTTAACAGCTGACAGATATTCAACATAATTCATGTGTGAGACAGTCTAACAGAAGGACGGACAAAACCAATCAAATATCAACTGAGTTCTGCTCATATTTATAACCATTTTCTAAACCATAGTGAATAAACTGTGATAATGTGAGAAATGTTGAAGGTGTGTGAATAAATGTTGGTTTGACTGTGTGTGTGTGTGTGTGTGTGTGTGTGTGTGTGTGTGTGTGTGATGGAGGTTTACAGAAGCTCAGGAACGCCTGGAATCTCCCGCTCATCAGAAGTTCTTGTCAGACCAGTTTTTGAGTGTCTGAAAAGCTCAGGTCATAAATATCCGAGACGCTCATTTCCTGAGACTGAGATCCGATGTAAGAGACGCTCAGGGTTATTACGGGTTATTAAGGGTTAAATTATGTACTTTTCCCGATGCTTTTTATATAATTCAACAGCTGTTATCAATGGCAGCCGAATATCTTTCTGCACGTCCCTCTATCAGAGCGTCTGCTAAATGACTTAAATGTAAATCTTCTCTGTGAACGTGGGAAACCTGGAAAAATGATTCACATTCAAGGGAAAAGGCTTGGGAAAATCTTGACATTTCTATTGGGAATGGGAATGTCTGAATCCTCCACTGAACCTCATTTCAGCTATTAAATTCATTAAAAAGTAACAGACAAACAAATAAATAAAATGTTAGTGGTGCAGTCCTTATTTTGTTTTAGGTTATATGTTATAGTATATTTATATTGTATACACTTAGATTTACAGGAACATGCAGGAAAACTTAAGTAGGCCTTCTCTGCAGTGACTAACAATAGTGTGTGTGTGTGTGTGTGTATGTATGTGTGAGAGAGAGAGAGAGAGAGAGAATATGTGGGTGTGTGTGTGAGAGAGAGAGAGTGTGTGTGTGTGTGTGTGTGTGTGTGTGTGTGATTGAGTAAATGTCTGTGCTAAAGGACAAAAAGCATAAATTCCTCTTTGTACACACACTACTATAGCGAAGGTCTAGCTTATGAATATTAATTAGGTCGCGCTGACGTTTTGATAAACGTCATGGAGCGTCTAATCACCAAACGTTATTAATATTAATTGTGCCAATCCTCTTCTACAGAGTTAATTGGCTATCTCAGTAGCACCCGCCCACCAGCGCCAGGCTCTTAGCCAATCAGTGAAGCCGAGCGCCACAGTGTGTACTTAATATTCACGAGGCAACGCGTCGTCATAGTATGACTGTAACGCTCGTACAGTAGAGAGTGAATGAAGGGGGAGGGGCGATCGGGGACGCGCATCGGGGACGCGCATCGGGAACTTCAGCCACAGCTGAACAAGCGCAGAAAGTGAACGATATTAAACCTGGACAGTAACAAACCCTGTGTGAGATACAGTATGGTGAGTACAGGCGATTCTTCTGTTCAGTAATCGGATGACATACAGAGTGATATACTTTATTATCATGTTTGTACAGATGAGTTATGAACTGTGCGAGCGGCTCGTATTGACATTGAAGCAGGTTTTTCCTCCTCAGGTTGTTTTGAAAGCGTGAATGTTTCTTCGGTTAACGACACAGAAAGGTTATCTGGCGAGGAAATAACTTTAATAATGCCCTTCATCATGTGTATTACCAGTCACTCACTGTTATTATTCGTATCATTGTTTATCAGTGCAGTGATTATTATCGTAGAGGTCTTTACGTGTCAGTTCTGTCGGTTTACAGTAAACAGCACAAACTTCCTTCTTCATTAGTTCAGCATTTAACTAGTCGCTGTTGACATCAGATGAAGTTTCGATTAACCTCTGATGTTCTTTTGGTCAATCGATCAAATACTATTAATAGAACAGGGGCTTTTAAACCTACACACACACACACACACACACACACACACACACACAGGGAACCCAATTGATTGGATGGTTGTGGTTTGCTATTGGTGGATCTCATGTGAGTGACAGGTTATAGCCCCGCCCTCGTGCCAGTCAGAGAAGAGTTATTTTGATTGAAGATTACGAGGCTCATGAATTTAAACTTATGTGCATCTATAAATCATTTATAATAAATACTGCAGTATTTCATAAAAAAATAGGAACGGTCAGTTTTGGTTTCATGGACTTCGAATGGTCAAGGTCTGGCTGGTGTAGGTCGCAGATACACTATGTAATCCTGAAAGTATCAGTGAGTTGTAATGCCTGAAATCCAGGAAAATCCCATTAACTTTCTCCATAGGGGAAATGACTTAAAGGGATAGTTTAGTCCCAAAAATGAAAAATATCCCTTTATTGACTCACTCTCAAGCCATCCTTGTGTTTATGACTTCTTTCAGCCAAACACAATCAGAGTTATATTAAAAAATATCTTCCCAGTGTTGTAATGGCAGTGAATGGAGCCTGAGATTTTCAATCTCTGGATCAATAATCCATACGCCTGCAGGGGTTAATAAGGCTGTCTGAAGCCGAGAACAATATCCATATTTATAACTTTATAAACTATAATCACTGGCTTCCGGTAACGGCCGTACAAGAGTCTAGTTCATTGAAAGAGTGACCTCTGACTCGACGATGACCTCTGACCCGACGCATGATGAGTGACCTCTGACCTGACCTGACGCAAGACGAGTGACCTCTGACGCGACGCATGGCGAGCGACCTCTGACCCGACGCATGACCGCTGACCCGATGCATGACGTGTGACCTCTGACCCAACGCATGACGAGTAACATCTGACCCGACGCATGACCTCTGACCCGACGCAAGACAAGGGACCTCTGACCGACGCATGACCTCTGACCTGACGCAAGATGAGTGACCTCTGACCCGACGCATGATGAGTGACCTCTGACCCGACGCAAGACAAGTGACCTCTGACCCGATGCAAGATGAGTGACCTCTGACCAGACGCATGGCGAGCGTCCACTGACCCAACGCATGACAAGTGACCTCTGACCCGATGCATGACAAGTGACCTCTGACCCAACGCATGACGAGTAACATCTGACCCGATGCATGACCTCTGACCCGACGCAAGACGAGTGACCTCTGACCGACGCATGACCTCTGACCTGACGCAAGACAAGTGACCTCTGACCCGATGCAAGACGAGTGACCTCTGACCCGACGCATGGCGAGCGTCCACTGACCCGACGCATGACAAGTGACCTCTGACCCAACGCATGACGAGTAACATCTGACCCGACGCATGACCTCTGACCCGACGCAAGATGAGTGACCTCTGACCGACGCATGACCTCTGACCTGACGCAAGACGAGTGACCTCTGACGCGACGCATGGCGAGCGACCTCTGACACGACGCATGACCGCTGACCCGATGCATGGCGAGCGACCTCTGACCCGACGCATGACGAGTGACCTCTGAACCAACGCATGACGAGTAACATCTGACCCAACGCATGACCTCTGACCCGACGCAAGACGAGTGACCTCTGACCTGACACAAGACGAGTGACTTCTGACCTGACACAAGACGAGTGACCTCTGACGCGACGCATGGCGAGCGACCTCTGACCTGACGCATGACCGCTGACCCGACGCATGACGAGTGACCTCTGACCCTACATATGACGAGTGACCTCTAACCCGACGACGAGTGACCTCTGACCCGATGCATGACCTCTGACCCGACGCATGACCTCTGACCCGACCGATCTTGCATTATTTCTGCTTATTTTTAAATGAAGTAATTCTTCTTCTACTGGATGTTTACACTGCCCACTACTAACACACACATATAGTAAATGCACCAGCAGGTTTTCTCTGGTCTCTTTGCTCAACTCTGGTGTATGAAATTGTGCTTTATAAATATATTGCCACTCCACGATAAACACTGTTGTCACGTGACTTCAGTGCATGTGAGCGGCATCCAATCACCAGCGGCGATGTTGCACAAACACACGAGGCTGGAGTCAAACACTGACTGAACCTGGATCCCCCTGTGACCCCATCATCTGCGCTTCACTGGGGCCAGTCGTTCTCTAATCAAGTGTCTGATTAGTCAGAGTCCTCTGACTGCAGTCGTGAGCAGACATCAGCGGACGACCGTCTCTGTGTTCATTACTGGCTGTTTCCTGTATTCATCTGAGACATCAGCTCTGCCATAATCGCTCTCTCTCCTAATCCGGGCGATCTGGGTGTGACCGTCTGTCCCTCGTTAAGACCCTGTTAAACGAAGACAGTAGAACTGCATTATAGACCCGAACCGACTCAGTTTCATGACGGCTGTGTGAATGAAACCATCATGTAAAGCCGCTGACAATGAAGATTTGACTGACGATGAATGTGCACGTTCGTTTAGCGACGGGTTTGCAGGGAGAAAATAGAAAATACGCTTGACTTTGTTGTTCGTTCATACAAACGATCAGTCAGTGAGTCCTGTTGTCGATCCCACACACTGAGCCGTCAGAAATACAAACATTAATATGCCAACATGTTCATTTATCCTGGCTCTACCTGTCGCTCGTGTGTTTGTGTGTAAACGCTTAAAGTCTTCGCTTGACAGATCAACATCCCTGAGGAAACCTGAGAACATTTCCTTATCGCTCAGGAAATTCTAGTTCAGTTCTTGTTTAGGCTTCGGGATTTTAGTTAAAGTGCACTATTGTGCTATTTTAACGGTTCTTAATGTTGTTTAGAGTCTCCTAGCACAGGTTTACATGCATCTAAAGTCAAAAACACTTTAATGTCCTCATAATCTCCACTGCAGCTTCAGCTCTTTCCTCTCAGTGTCTGAAACACTTCCATCAAGGATTCAGGCTCTCTAAGCTCCGCCTCTCTGAGAGCTGCTCTGCTGTGATTGGTCAGAAAGCAAACGCTCATTATCATATCTGAATCTCAGCTCTTGATCACAGTGATACGAACAGTGACGATGGCGTGGGTTTTACCGTATCAATCTCAGAAAACAGCGTCTTCTCCACATGAACAACACGAACCAAACTCTCCCAGTCTCAGATACACTACAGTGTTTGAGGGCGGAGCTAAGAGACGCTGTTCAGCCAATCAGGACCACAGGCTTTATTTTCATTATTGATCTTCATGTTCCAGTGTTTACAGTTGCTGACAGTGAAACTCTATGAGTTATTATAAGATATTCTGTGGCTGAAGCTCATGATGGCCAAACCCACATCCGCTGTTCCTCCAGGCTGTGAACACACACACACACACACACACACACACACAGTTTGATGACCTCATTTCCTGTGCAGCCACTTGTTGATGTTCTTGTTATTGGTCCTCTGGGAGCATCTCAAGGTTTCTCAGGAAAGAATCTGAGTGTGTGTGAGTGTGTGTGTGTGTGAGAAAAAGAAAAAAGAGAGAAAATGACCATTAAAACGAACCACATCTCAATCAGTCTAATTACAGTAAAACATACACAGACGATGTTGATGGTCCTAAAATAGGCTTCATTTTCAGTCGTGTTCTTTTCAGGCTTTGTGAGATTCTCCTCTTTCATCGAGTTTGTTCTGTAATCTATTAATATAATTAGATTATATTTGATCTGAACATAAATCAGACGTGGCTCCCCGTAACCCATAGTTCTCTGTGAACGCTATTAATACACTCGCTATTCATAGAGCCGGCGTTAGCGGAGGAAGCCTTTCGTGTGAGTTAAAGGTCTCAGTTATGATTGAGATGCTGGAGATTAGTTCATTTTCAAAAGCATCAGCAGAAGTCCGTTTATATAAAGTCCTGGCCTGTCCAGAGATTAACGAGCCTTACATGATGTTTCTGAGTATGTTCTCACCTTCATTTCTTTTTAAAGCTGTATGTTATTATACATCTTATTATGATTATTATGATCTTTTCATACAGTGAAAGCAGACAATGATCAGAGGCACTCATGAAAGTGTTTTGCTTGTGCACTATATTTGAAATCTTCTGAAGTCATGCAAAGCTTTTTCGAGACTTAACAGACTCACGGAACATTATATTAATATTTTTGTGCACAGGCTTATGCATTATTGTTATGATACTTTTTTTTTAATGGTGCTTTTAGGATTTTTTTTGTCCTTTTTGGACAATTTGAGCTGTTGTTGAATTAACAACAAAGAGATGCACGACTTTTTTCAGTTTAAACGAAACATGATGTGGAGTACATTAGACTGAATTAAAGTCGGCTTGATGTGGTGATCTTCTCTATTGTGTCGTATATCCGAGTGAAACGCTTCTGGAACAAGAACAAATGTGGGCGGGGCTTGATTGTGTCCGAGGGGAATTGATTGGATGGTTGTGGTTTGCTATTGGCTGATCTCATGTGAGTGACAGGTTATAGCCCCGCCCAGATCATCAGAGAAGAGAAGAGATGCTGCAAGAGGAACTTATTCTGATTCAAGATTATTAACACAATAATGATGATGTGCACCTATAAATCATTTAGAATAAACACTGCAATATTCCATAAAAACAAAAAAACAAACTAGAATTGTCATTTTTGGTTTCATGGGGATTTAACGGGCAGAAGGAAGAGTCTCGGTTCATGTCAGGCGAGTGCAGGATTCTCAGATGATTCTCTTCTGGTCTCTCGTGGGTTAAACGCCAGTGATTTCTGTGTTTTTTTGGTCATCTAAAGTAGGTCTGTTGTTGCCAGTGTTCCCAGTGAAAGCTTGGCACGGCCGGCTCCGGGAGCTGTCCGGATCTCTGTGTGCCGGCACAGAAACACCAGCTCAAACTGGGCCGTGAGGAAGACCGCAGGGCTGCACACGCTTTAGACTCGCCGGTTCAGGAGTCGGTCAACATTCACGCCCTTAACACAAAAATTACATTAAAACTTTCCTGAGAAATACATTACGGTAATGCATTTGGCAGATGCTTTTAATTATACATTGTTTTTAGTTAATTCAATTCATTTCACATTCATATGTTCAGCGCTTTTCACAATACACATCATTTCAAAGCAGATTTACTGAAAATGCATTAGCCTACATTACAATTAAGAGTGATCTGTTACCAGAGTTATGTATTTCAGAAATGCACATATACACAATCACAGTTTGCTAAAAATGCATTAATTTAAACAATGTATTAATTTAAGGCAGAAACAATGAGCTCACTGAAGTAAAGAATACATGCTTGTTAACAAAAATGATAAAAAAAAATAGTTCTATATATCCTATATATCTAAATATCCTCTATATATACATGAAAAGTTCATGCAGTTTCCCCCAAACACATGCATTCTGTTCACTAGTGATGCTTCAACATTTCAGGAACAGAAAATATACGTCTGAAATTAACCTTCGCTTGTTGAACCGATCATCTCTTCCTCTTTACTGCTAGTTACCGCACCAAATAAACACGGATGAACTTCCTGAAACCAATCAGTGTTTCAACCGTGGAAATATGTCAATAAAGCAGCTTTTAATGTGAATATTTCACGTAATGTCTCATTTAACCTCAAGCATTTCAATGACCATAAACTCAATAGTTAGGGGCGTTTGAGTACATATATGCACTATATTCATTATATTTGTTCTTGCCGTCTTCAACACAGGAAACACGTGTGTTGGTTAACGTTGACTAAAGGTGTGTGTGTGTGTGTGTGTGTGTGTTTCGGGGCTGATCATGCATATATTTTCTTGTCTCGTGTCGCTCTGTTCTCTGGTCGCCTGTGGAACCAGTTTAACCGTGTCCAGTGTGACCCATTTACAGGACCTGAGAGAGACACACAGCACGCTGTAGCCTACTTACACAAGGCTATATATATACACCAGCACTTCACACTCATTCAAAACTTTCCTCTGGAAGTGCGATGATGAATTTAATGTGTGTTTGTATTTACGGCTTTGTTTGTCACTGTCGTTCTCGTGTTGCTCATACCGGTTTGAATGCGAATGAGTTATCTAATCTACTAATTGGTCTTAATTGGCTGGTTTTGGGATCACCTGATGTGTGTTTACATACAATGTATTCTTGTATTCATGTTGTAGACGTCTAGACTGCGTGTGAATCATAAAGATAGTTCTCCTGAGGTTTGATCTGTGGCCTAGAATACTTTACAAAGATGCAAAATTAGCATAATTAGTAGTTTTAATGCTAATGAAACCTTGTTGCACTTGTATGTATGTAGTTGCATTATTAGTCCGCTACAGTAGATCGTTTCAAAGCAGCTTCGCAGTAATAAAAGAATATTTTTTGTGTAAATGAACAGCCAAATCAACAATATTACTGAACATTAAGTGTCTTTTAAAACGACATTTTCACACTGAAACATCTTTAAAAGATTTTTTACTTGCAATTTCTACCCGATAAAATGTTTTAGATCATGACGTATCAATTCATTAATAAAAATGCCTGTGGTATTTTAGGATTTGATTCATTTCCATGACGTTTCCAGGTCCAGAAGCCACGAGAATCCTGCTTCTTCAAACAGACAAAAAATTTGTTAAAATAAGAAATATCTAAACATCTTGATTTTCTTGAAAGCTTATTTTAAAGTTTGGTTTTGTCTTGTTTTACGTCATTTAGTGGACCTGGACCCCTGGATGAGAACTTCTGCGGTGTGTGTGTGTGTGTGGCCTAAAAGAGTCACATTGTTGCGTTTAATCGTTCTGTACGGACTAGCGTTGTCAGTATTGCTTAATCGTGGAATATTCCCACAACCAGTGTTGTGTGAAACTCATTACAAGTAACTTGAGTTATGTAATCAGATTACTTTTTTTCAAGCAACTAGTAAAGAAACGCATTACTTTTAAATTTACAGCAAAATATCTGTGTTACTTTCTTTTCACATTTATTGACTGACAGCCCTCCTGTCCTCATGTTGAGAGATGCAGAGACGATGTGTGTGTGTGTGTGTGTGTGTGAACATGATGGTTATTGTAGTTCTAGACTAAATGTGAGCATGCATTTACTCATCTCTCTTGCACAAAAAAGATGAATTATTCCTCAAAATGAATAAAATCAGTGAAATGCAAAATCAGAATAATTCGCAAACCTCCAATAATTAAAATAATGTTAAATAAAACAAATATTTGTATGCATTTAATCTCACTTTATTGACAAATGTACTTGCTGCTGATCTTTGATAATTCAGTTAAACCATAGGCAAAAATGACTTTAGATTTTGTGTTAAAGTGTTAAACTTTCTACACGTGAATTTGCATTTCCTTCAGTCTTATTGTTTCAATTTTGGTCTGAAAGGGTTTTACATTTGCCCAAAAATAAAAATTTTGCTATAAAAAAAAAGTAAGCCCAGCCCAGGTGAGATTAAGTAACGCAAAAGTAACGAAACGCATTACTTTTCCTAAAAAGTAACTAAGTAACACAAATAGTTACTTTTTAAGGGAGTACCGCAATATTGTAATGCATTACTTAAGTAATTTACTTACTTTCCACAACACTGCCCACACACACACACACACACACACACACACGAGTACATGATGTAACGAAGAAAAGAATCAAGACACTGAAGGATGGAGAGAGAGAGAGAGACAGAGAGTCCGAGAGCTTGAAGGGGTTTGAGAACGAGACGAGCTACATTACACACGTGCAGCGGAGAAATGAGTTTCCCTCGGACACACACACACACACACTGAGACAGAGAGAGACTGAAGCACTTCAGCTAGAGTAAGTGAAGCGCACTGACGGACACACATAAGTATCGGTGTCACAGAACCGGACGACATGCAGGATTTAACATCAGGTATGTGATTAAAGAAGAACCGTGTGTGTGTGTGTGTGTGTGTGTGTTTGACTGACAGGCACTAGTTCAATCTTAGTTCAATCATTCTCTCGCTAAAGAGACTCGTTGTTTAGAGACTAAATAAAGCATCAATTTCTCTTGAGATGTTTCTCCTAATATTCCTGTATATTGTATATCCTGTATAATATTCGTGTTTTTACGTTCCACTTGTGGTGTTTTTCAGTGTAAACGCGCTCGATGGACGTGTTTGACCATCGCAGCTTCTCGTGTGTGACGCAGCGTTATAAAAATGTGGCGCTCAAGTTAAAATACGTTCAACTTTTGTCTCAAAACCTTGTTTTTCTCTCTTAACTGACCTGCAAAAACAGTTCTGTGTGAACTGGAGAGTTTAGAGATAACAGTGAATGTGGAGCAGCTCAAATCAGTGATGAAGAAGGTTCATATTGAGGTTCATCTCTTGAATCTGAGCAGTTGTTGAGATTACAGAGAGTGTTTTCTCTGGAGAAACAGGTCAACAACATGTGGGAACGTAGCTCGCTGTGCTTCTGCATTGTGATGAACTTCCATGTGAAAAAAGGAAATGCAAGTACACGTGACTTCAAGCAAAAACCTCATTGTTCTCCATTAAATCTCATTGTTGTCTTGGAGAAAATGTCAGATTTGTCAGAGGAAAGTAGGAGGCAGCAAACGCTGAGAGGCTCTTTCACTGAAGTCACGCTGAACTCCGAACACGACACCATGATGTTTACTTGTAACCCGTGTGTGTCGTACGCTGGAGATGATCAGTGTATTTCTGTGAGACGGAGACGTGTATTTAAGGAAGAGTTGTGTATCTGTGATCATGACGGCTCGAACACTGACCCAGTTCATGTTCCTCGTGAAACATGAACCACTTCAGCTGGTTCATTATATTTACATTTATTCAAAGTCACTTACAAATGAGGAACTGATACAATTATTCATAGTGCACAGTGTTAGTGTGTGTGTTTATGGTTGTGGTTAGTTGAGCCGTTTCTGATAATCATATGGAGGTTTAGATCTGATTCCACCGCAGAGGAACAGAGACGGTGAAGGGTCTGGAAAATGACTTCGAGCTCGTTTTGAAAGAACAAAAACGCTGTAAGAATGAATTGTTTTTTAATGCTTGAAGTTCACGAGGAACATGTTGAGGCACATTTTTAAATGTAGTAGGAGTAGACTTAGATTTCCTCATTTAATGAGTCATGTTTCTATTTTTATGACGAATGATTCACAATAATTTACAGTATTTTACAATTCAAAATAACAACTTGCTCCACCTGTAGCCGGCGTAGGATGTTGGTTCAAGAGTTGGTTAAAGGTTAAATGTGTAATTTCTGCTCCATCAACGGCCCGACCGGGTCAGACTCGACCAATGACCCGAGTTTGGGATGGATAACCGGTCTAGCTTTAAAACTTGTTTAACCAGTTTGAACAGTCATTCATTGAGCCGTTCTGAAACACAGAAGTAAAACACACCGTTTCTCCTTGACATTTTAGTTTAAGCAAACGGAAACGCAGATGTTACGAACGGTTAGGAGAGATTTAATCAGCTTTAGTGCTCGTATTGTTTGAAACTGTCGAGGCAATCAAACTAGGATTCATTAATCTAATCTAGATTATTCCCATATGATGATGAGCGCAGTGCTAATGATTAGCATGAACCCTCGCAGGACTGTACTGGTTTTAATGATGGTCTATAGCAACACAAGCTCCAATAACGTGTGTCTCATGTAGTCAAACCAAAGTTTATTCAGACACCTTCAACATTTCTCACATTATCACAGTTTATTCGCTATAGTTTAGAAAATGGTAATAAATATGAGCTGAACTCAGTTGATATTTGACTGGTTTTGTCCGTCCTTCTGTTAGTCTGTCTCACACATGAATTATGTTGAATATCTGTCAGCTGTTAAATTTAAATACACAATTAGATAATACCAGTTTAGCTCAACCAATTACCAAGCAATGCTTCATTTTGTTCAGTCTGTGTGTAAAAAGAGCATTAGTTATTACAGAAAACACACTTCAGCAAAACATGATCAGCTCAAAGTGTCCGAATCATTTTTGGTTTGATAAATTTTACTGTTTTTTTTTTCGTGTATATGTCACAGTTTACTTTACTTTGCTCTCCTCACTTGCTTAAATGACCTCTAGTGTCCTGATCACACTAGTGAAACTGATATCTGGTGTCTGAATGATGTTTGGTTTGACTGTGCGCAGGTTTTCTGAGCTCCCGGGTCGTCAGCCATGGCGCTGATCCAGTCTCTTCCCGTGTCCATTGACCACTCAGGACCAGGCCTGATGGGAGCGATGGGAGCCGTCAGCAGCATGAAGCCCAATCACATCACTTATCCCGACCGAGACAACATAGAGGTCAGCACCAACTTCCGCAAGGGAACGCCGGGATCGGGACGCCTGTTATCCGACGCTTCACAGGTTGGAAGTCGAACCCCATCCAGCAAGAGGAGAGGAATCGTCGGCAGAGCGAAAGGCTTCGGCACTCGATCATATTCCCATGAGGACTTGATACGGGACTGGAATGATAATCATTTGGATGTGGGAATGGCTGGTGTGGACGGGCCTCCGAAACTGGTTCCTGTGTCTGGACAGTTAGAAAGGGTGAGTAATTAATTGAAAGAATTTTTGTAATAATTTTTTTATTGCATGTGTCTGGTCTTATTTTGAATGATTCATAATGTTTTTGGGGTTTTTTGTAAAAAAAAAAAAATTTTAACTTGTAATTTTTCATTAAAATATCAGAATTTTCACATGAAAAAAAAGAAACAGGATTAGGGATTAATAAAAATATCCTGTTCCCCTCTATACTCTCCTATCACTACCATAATAAAGCACAAAAATAAAATTAAAAACATTATAAGCGTTTATTTAAAAAATGTAATTGCATTATATCAACCAATATTAGAAATTTTATTACATTTAATTTAACAATATTTTATTTTATTTTATTCAATAGAATTGTTTTATATTTATTAAGTGAGCGGTTGATGAGTGCAAAGGTATTTAGTTAAATAAATAAATAAATGAAAAAACGATTATTAAAAAAAATAAATCTGCATCATATCAGCCAACAAAATTATATTACAATTAATTTATCAATATACATATATATTTTTAATATATATTTATTAAGTGCGTGCTTGATGACTGCAAAGGTAAAGTTAGTGTTTAATTTCTTTTAATAAAAAGCTTCTTTTTTTTTGCATTATATCAGCCAATATTAGAAATTTGATTACATTTAATTTATCAATATTTAATTTCTTTTATCCAATTGAATTTTTAAATATTCATTAAGTGAGCGCTTGATGACTGCAAAGGTAAAGTTGGACTTTAAAAAAAATAAAAAGCGTTTATTTAAAGGTGCAGTGTGTAATTTTAAGTGGCATCTAGTGGTGAGGTTGTGAATTGTACCCAATAGAATTTACGGTGGCCGACAGGAAGTGATGTCGTCGTCTGAGACAGCAGAGAGTAGCCAGTTAAACGGTGAGGTTTCTTTACAAAGATAAATGAAGAAATTAGGTTTACTTCATTATTCAGTAAAACGATGTTAATGTGAATATTATTGTTACCTGTTCATCATTGTGTCAGTGTTTTATTCGCTGACTTTAGCTCGCTTCTTACAACATAGTGACAAAACGTGTTTGTCCGTTCAGGGCCACCGTAGAAACATGTCGATGTAAGCGGACCTGCGGTGTGTGTAGAGAGAAATGCTAATTTCTATGTAATGAATTTCAAGCCTCATTCTAAGCTAATAAAAACATAACGCTTCATTAAATAAGGTCTTTATACACCACTGAAAACATAGTTATGAATATGATATTGTATTTCTGTCAGCAGATCCTCCTAAATATTACACAATGCACCTTTAACTTAATTTTTTTTTTTAATACATAAAAAGTGTTTTTCACTTTTAAATCTGTACCATATTAGCCAGTATTATATAATTATTACTTATTTGATTTTAATTTATTTGATTTGATTTATTCCGATACTTGGCAAAACCTGAGAATTATCCAGTAGACGTCACTAAAACCTCCTGTATTTTTATCAGTGTTTACATGCTAATGCTCCCATTTCTCATCATTTCTGACTCTGTTTTCTCCCAGAATGCTCAGCAGGCCATAATCAGACCCACTGCCTTCAAACCCGTCATTCCCAGGAGCCGGAACGGCATGCAGTTCTTGTCTCCGCGACCCGGCGCCGGTCTCTCGGGAAGCCAAGGAAACCTCAGCAGGTTTTCTCCGGAAGACGAGGTGATTTCGCCCGACAGAACGACAGAACGGCGCAGTTCGTACAGCGGCGCTCGCAACGGTTTGTTCAGCCAATCTTTCACCATGACGGAAACGGCTCGCGACTCTTTAGCGAATCTCCCGGCGTATAACCAGAGCGAGGCGAGCAAACCTCACGGACACTCGAACTCCGACAGCGGGCGCTCCTCGTCCAGCAAGAGCTCGGGGTCTGTGGGGGGCCGAGGACAGATGATGCTGTCGGACATGTGTTCGGGAAGACCTTCGCCTCCACCCATCGAGGTCTACGAGAACATCATGAGGGATCTGGAGGAGAAGCTGAGAGAGAGAGATCAGGAGCTACAGCAACTCCGGGAAAACCTGGATGAGAACGAATCCGCCATCTGTCAGGTGGCTGTTTTCATCTCTTTTAGGACCATTTACAGCTTTTAATGTTGTTTATATGTGACCCATATATCACATGGGTCCTGTCCATTGATGTATGGTTTGTTAGGATAGGACAATATTTGGCCGAGATGCAACTATTGAAAATCTGGAATCTGAGGGTGCAAAAAAATCTAAATATTGAGAAAATCTCCTTTAAAGTTCTACATTTATGTTGGCGATTGTGCTGCATTCACTCACAGAAATACATGTTTTATATATTTACAGTAGGAAATTTACAAAATATCTTCATGGAACATGATCTTTACTTAATATCCTAATGATTTTCGGCATAAAAGAAAAATCGATAATTTTGACCCGTACAATGTATTGTTGGCTATTGCCACAGATATCCCCGTGCGACTCGAGACTGGTGACGTGATCCAGGGTCACATATCATGATGACTCACGAGTATTTGCGCTAAATCTGTGCAGATTTGGTTTACACGAACTTCTCCAGCAAAATGAGTAAACAAATTAAGTAAACTAAATTCGTTTACAATTAATGTAAACTCGGATATCGGATCCCAGTCCTGTCTAAAGTGAGTGTGAACAGGCGGGACAAAAAAATCGGATGTGGTCAAAAGATCGGATCTGTGCATTAAGACTTGAGGTGTAAATGCAGCCAAAGTTATAATTTTTGGTGTTTATGATCCAAACTCAAACTGAAGACTTTCTAACAGATTATATGCATGTGTGTGTGTGTGTGTGTGTGTGTTGGTTAAGGTGTACGAGGAGAGGCAGAAGCGCACGGAGCTGGAGATGGAGGAGTTCAGACAGACGTGCGCCGCTAAGATGCAGAAAGCGTCCCAGAAAGCTCAGCGTGAGCATCAGCTCCTGCAGCTCCAGGTGTTTCAGCTCCAGCAGGAGAAGAAGAAGCAGAACGAGGACATGACGCAGATCCTGCAGGAGCGGCAGAGACTCGAGGAGAGACTCAACTCCTACGAGCGGGAGCACACACAGCTCGGACCCAGACTCGAGGAGAGCAAGTGGGAGGTGAGGGGGAGTCCGATCACAGCGTTAGAAGTCGTCGTGGCTAGGGACTCACTGAGATCGTGAGACTATGCTTAGGAAAAAAGCTTTGCATGCGTTTCTCAGCCGGCTCTAAAACTGCAGTGAAACAATCGTTTGAAATCGCTGGTGTTTCTGACGTCACAAACTACCTTGTAACCAATCAGATCAACGTGTGATCGTCAACCAGTGGATCTCTGAGCTGAGTGAGTGGTGGCGGGGCTCATTTGCATATTCATAGAACTGCGTATACTAAATGAGGCGAGGGTGTCGAGTTACATTCAAGATATTTTAAGGAAAATATGCTTCAATATATAATTTTGGTGATCAAAGATGAGTTTTAAGGGATACAATGATTGACTACAGAGGAACTTTAAGAAAAACATTTTTTATTATAATGTAAATTATTGTGAATCATTCGTCATAAAAATAGAAACATGACTCATTAAATGAGGAAATCTAAGTCTACTCCTACTACATTTAAAAATGTGCCTCAACAACATGTTCCACATGAACTTCAAGCATTAAAAAGCAATTAATTCTTACAGCGGTTTGTTCTTTCAAAACGAGCTCGAAGTCATTTTCCAGACCCTTCACCGTCTCTGTTCCTCTGCGGTGGAATCAGATCTAAACCTCCATATGATTATCAGAAACGGCTCAACTAACCACAACCATAAACAAACACACTAACATTGTGCACTATGAATAATTGCATCTGTTCCTCATTTGTAAATGACTTTGAATAAATGTAAATATAATGAACCAAAAATCCCTCAGCTGAAGTGGTTCATGTTTCACGAGTATTCCTAGCACCGCGTATACTAAATGAGGCGAGGGTGTCGAGTTACATAAAAAAAATGTACACATTTACATGAAGACATTTTTTGCAAGGATAAACGTTTAAATATAATAATAATAATATTAATAATAATAATAATTCGTTACATTTATATAGCGCTTTTTCTGAGACCTCAAAGCGCTTTACATAGAAGGGGGGATCTCCTCAACCACCACCAATGTGCAGCATCCACCTGGATGATGCGACGGCAGCCATACTGCGCCAGAACGCCCACCACACACCAGCTTACTGGTGGAGAGGAGACAGTGATGAAGCCAATCAGTATATGGGGATGATTAGGAGGCCATGATGGACAGAGGCCAAGGGGCAAATTTGGCCAGGATGCCGGGGTTACACCCCTACTCTTTTTCGAAGGACATCCTGGGATTTTTAATGACCACAGAGAGTCAGGACCTCGGTTTAACGTCTCATCCGAAGGACGGATATGTAAATATGTAATTTTTGGTGATCAAAGATGAGTTTTAAAGGATACAATTATTGACTGCAGGGGGACTTTAATGAAAATTAATCTTACCGTCTAGATTTAAAGGATTATTTCACTTCAGAATTCAAATTTCCTGATAATTTACTCTCCCCCATGTCATCCAAGATGAGAATGTCTTTCTTTCTTCAGTCGAAATAAAATTACATTCCAGGATGTTTCTCCATATAGTGTCTTCAATGGGGTCCAACGGGTTGAAGGTCCAGATGTGAGTTTCAGTGCAGCTTCAAAGTCTCGACACGATCCAGCCGAGGAATAAAGAGTCTTATCAAGACAAACCAGCGGACATTTTATAACAAAAATAAACATTTATATACTTTTTAACCACAAATGCTGGTCTTGCACTAGCTGTGATGCGCCACACATTACGTAATCACATTGAAAGGTCACGCGGAAGAACAAACCGAGTGTTTACAGAGCGAACGTGTAAAGACTAAGTCAAATACAATTTACAAAAAAATAAAAAGTAAAACAACAACATCCGAAATCGTAATGTAAAGTAAAGTAAATTATCAGGAAATTTAAATTCTGAAGTGAATTAATGCTTTAAAGCCTCTTGAAATTACAGTTAAAGGTGCAGTCTGTAAGAATGACTAGTGGTGGAAATCGGTACTGCAGTCTAAATTCAAAATATGAGAGATCGTCGTTTCTCCCGCCTCCTCAGACTCGACGCTCACGCGGGTCGCCAGTTTGAGACACGCAACAGGAACGAGCGCAATGGACAATGAAAATAGGCAAATTGGCAACGTGAAGAATCAGACCAAAACAAAAACAAACATTCCAGCCTGGAAACGCACATTTCAAAGTAAAATAACTGGTGTTTTTCAGAGGAACGAGTGTGTGAACTCAGCATGTTTCCTCATATGCAAACATATTATGGTATTTGTATGCTTTAGAGTGATAAAGTTACATACAGCACCTTTAACATCCACGTTTTAAGTCATTTGTGGCTGTATCCCTCAGGTGTGCCAGAAGTCCGGTGAGATTTCGTTGCTGAAGCAGCAGCTGAAAGACCTTCAGGCGGACCTGGCCCAGCGAATCGGTGAACTGGTGTCGGTGCGCGCGCAACTGAGAGACGTGTGTGGGGAGCTGAAGACGTGCCAGAGTCAGCTTCAGGAGGCACACACAACCTCACACACACGAACCCTGGAGCTCGAGGTGTGCGAGAACGAGCTGCAGCGCCGCAAGAGCGAGAACGAGCTCCTCCGGGAGAAAATGAGCCGTCTGGAGGAGTCGACGTCTCACGAGAACGAGGATCTGAAAGCCTCCAAGCATCAGATCGAGCGACTCAAGGCCGAGCTCGCGTTCGAGCGCCAGCATTCGTCCGATCGGGCCGCCACGTTCGAGAGCGAGAGGAAGAGCTGGGAAGAGGAGAAAGATAAAGTGATTCGATACCAGAAGCAGTTGCAGCAGAACTACGTGCAGATGTACAAAAGAAACCGCGATCTGGAGCGATCGCTTCGTGAACTGAAACTCGAGCTCGAGTCGAGAGAACAGGAGGACGAGAGCAGTGGGAACGAGGTCACGTTTGACGACATCGCCGCGACCGAGATCTGAAACCATCTTTGTGTGAGGAAGGCGTAGCGGGAATCTGTCACGCTAAAGCTACGTATTCGTTACACTGCAAAAAATGCTTTTCTTACTTAGTATTTTTGTCTTGTTTTCAGTCCAAATATCTAAAAATTCTTAAATCAAGATGCATTTACTAGAGGAGTAAAATGCCATAAGATATTATGTCTTGTTTTCTGAGGAAATAAATCAAAATGAAGTGAGTTTTTGCTTAAACAAGCTAAGTGATCTGCCAATCGGGTCAGAAAAAAAAATCTTGTTTCTGTTTGAATTAAGATTATGTTTCTTATCCTATTGGCAGATTATTTTTTGTTTTAAGCAAAAACTCATGTGCATTTCCTTTTAAATATCTTTTATTGAGGTATTTGGACTGAAAACAAGACAGAAATACTAAGTAAGAAAAGCACTGTTGCAGTGTCGGGCTGGGATTATAAACCGATGCATTGTGAATCGAGAAATGATTCTGGATCGATTCTGAGATTTTCTGAATGCATCGTGACTTTCTCTCGAATCGACTCTCAGCTTATTTTCTAACAGCGGAAGGTCTTCCGATAGTCCCGAAGTTCTTCATAAAGTTCGAAAAGGCTGAAGCGAATTACAAGGGTGTTTGCAGTGGCTGTTCACATTAATCTCGCGTCATAAAAGCATTCTGAGGTGCGAGTACATTCCCAGACTCAGCCGAACGCAGGAGCGCTCTTCTTCGTTAGCATTTGAGCGTGCAGTTAAAAACTAGCCTAGAGCGCCATCTGCGGTTTTATAACTAGCCAAGAGTGCCATCTGCTGTTAAAAACTAGCCTAGAGCGCCATCTGCTGTTTAAACTAGCCTAACTAGCCTAGAACGCGCGCATCTGCTGTTAAAAACTAGCCTAGAGCGCCATCTGCTGTTTAAACTAGCCTAACTAGCCTAGAACGCGCGCATCTGCTGTTAAAAACTAGCCTAGAGCGCCATCTGCTGTTTAAACTAGCCTAACTAGCCTAGAACGCGCGCCATCTGCTGTTTAAAGCTAGCCTAGAGCGCCATCTGCTGTTAAAAACTAGCCTGGAGCGCCATCTGCGGTTTTATAACTAGCCAAGAGCGCCATCTGCTGTTTAAAACTAGCCTAGAGCGCCATCTGCTGTTTAAACTAGCTTAACTAGCCTAGAACGCGCGCAATCTGCTGTTAAAAACTAGCCTGGAGCGCCATCTGCTGTTAAAAACTAGCCTAGAGCGCCATCTGCTGTTAAAAACTAGCCTAACTAGCCTAGAACGCACGCCATCTGCTGTTAAAAACTAGCCTAACTAGCCTAGAACGCGCGCCATCTGCTGTTTAAAGCTAGCCTAGAGCGCCATCTGCTGTTAAAAACTAGCCTGGAGCGCCATCTGCGGTTTTATAACTAGCCAAGAGCGCCATCTGCTGTTTAAAACTAGCCTAGAGCGCCATCTGCTGTTTAAACTAGCTTAACTAGCCTAGAACGCGCGCAATCTGCTGTTAAAAACTAGCCTAGAGTGCCATCTGCTGTAAAAACTAGCCTAGAGCGCCATCTGCTGTTAAAAACTAGCCTAACTAGCCTAGAACGCGCGCCATCTGCTGTTAAAAACTAGCCTAACTAGCCTAGAACGCGCGCCATCTGCTGTTAAAAACTAGCCTGGAGCGTCATCTGCTGTTAAAAACTAGCCTGGAGCGCCATCTGCTGTTAAAAACTAGCCTAGAGCGCCATCTGCTGTTAAAAACTAGCCTGGAGCGCCATCTGCTGTTAAAAACTAGCCTGGAGCGCCATCTGCTGTTAAAAACTAGCCTGGAGTGCCATCTGCTGTTAAAAACTAAGCTCAGAATCGATTCGAGAGAGAATGGCGATGCATATTAAAATATAAATATTGGAAATAAAATAGAAAATACTGGAATGGATCCACGAATCGCGATGGATCGCTTTATTGCCCCAGCCCTAGTAATCGTCTACCGCCGCACTCATCTCAGAAATGTGCTCTGCATAAAATGCAAAAAGAACGTTCTTAAGTTTGTTACATTATTTATGTGGCCTAATAATTGGTGCAAATACATTTAATGGACTCTGTGTCAATTATTTTTGGGCACATGTGGAACACAGTGTGTTTGTAAACTCACAGAAGTGCACTTTTGTGTCATTAGCCGTTTCCATCCAAAGTTGTGCGCTAGTATTGTAGGGCCGTGAAACCATTAATATACTGGTTTACATAATATATGTGTGTGTACAGGGTATAATTATTTTGTATATATGAATACACACACATGCGTGAATATATTTAAGAAATATTTGTATGTATATATATTTATATTATATATAATAAATATAAATATTTGATATATAAATAAATAAAAAATTCTTAACTATATACTTGATGTGTGTGTATTTATATATACCAAAAGATTATACACAGTACACACACATATATTATGTAAACCCAAACTTTTATTTTGGACGCGATGAATCATTTCACAGCCCTAAAGTATTGCATAAAACATTTGCAAATAAATGGTGGCGAATATGGTGCAAAGTATCAGTAATAAAACATAAAATCTGCTTGCAACTGGGAAAGCCTCCATAATAAAAGTCCTTGTGTCTCGGAGCGTGCAGATGAAACACAATAATAAACTACTGATGTTTGGGAACGCAATCGGTCATTCAACCGGATCATTTTGATGACAGACTTTGGCTCTCGTCTGAGATGCTGCGATGCGATTGGTCCGCTGGTTAGTCCAGTTATCCAATCACAACCTCTGTTGAAGAAAAGGTCACGTGACTTTGTTGTTGCGCCTCCAGGAGTTTATCTTGACGTTGACATCCAGTGTTCATGCGAGATACCAAAATTCCCAACTCGTGGCTTTTCTCCTTCATTAACATAAGAAAATAGACTTCTGCTCAGTGTCTTGATTCCTAAAGCACAATTACACTGCGATCACATCATGCCAGGATTACCGTTATTGAGTATCTAAATAGTAAAAGCTACTCATGCGTTTGTTGATATCATAATTATAAAGTTTGGAAGCTCTTGACTTTTGAGACATGTTAAAACCAAAATGGCTTTCGTTCTTCAAGTTGAATGTATTCATGAAGTATTTTGCTCTTGTCAACAACACATGCATCTATATTGGTGTTAAAAACATTGATGAATAATTTCAGCTCATATGGTAATTCTGACACGAGGTGAACGTGACGATATTCAATACTAAAGTGAGGAATATCATAATGATCTCTTTATCCATAAAAGCAACTGACTGTTATATCTGTACCAAAATAAAAGCATCACTGCACACTTTAGATTCACATACGGTCACATAACGTTGAATAACCTCATTGTGCACATGTATAGATGCGTAGCCACTGTGAATAGACCAAAGCATTGCTGGCGTGTGTCGAACCGCTCTGTTTCTTGTGGTGGTATTGTAATTTTTTTAATTAACAGTATTTGAATGAAGCCAATACATTGTATATTTTTCGTGCTGTATATTTAATGTTCCTATGAGCTGTTTGTAATTAAACACCTGCAATGAATCAACTTTACTGGTATTTTATTCGATATTTATGGTCTTGAAAATACTTTTCAAGCTAATGTGAATCACTGGTGCAACGGATCACAAAAATCACGTTTTCTGAGCCACTTTTAGGATGGCCATGTTTCGTGAAATACATACGGTGAGGCATCGTGTCACGAGACTCTGGGCTCTCTGGGAACTCTGACCACGAGCTCCATTGGGTCGATGTTCTTGTTACCGAAGGCGTGCCGTATGATCTCCACAGCGTCCTGATGGGTCACGGCCTGCAGAGACACACCGTCCACCGACACCAGCTCAAAACCAGCCTGAGACACAGAGAACAGGCCCGTGAGCTATGTAGCATTAGCTAAATCACACATGCTAACACTGATCAACAGGGATTGGTCTGTTACCCGCAGAGCATCACTGGTAGATGCTGCTCCTCCTGGGAAAATCCTCTCGATCTTCACCATCGGCTGCACCCTGGACTCGGATCCTCCGGATATACTGATCCCTGATCACAACACACACAATCATTGGACATAATTACCCGCACTTCATTTACATCATTAATTACCCACTGAGGAGAGAAAGATTAGACTACACACTATTAAATCAGGATGAAATGAAAGTAGCGACACGTCTTTTGTTCCTTATTCTGACGTAATATCAAAATGTAAGGCGAGTACGTCGTACATCCATCGGTTGTTAATTCAATTCGTAGATGAAACTGGAAGATCCATAAAAATAATTAAGCATATGCATGTTTGAATCGTTCAACAAGATCAATAACATGCATTTAGAAAACAAATAGAAATTTCATGCCGGCTTTAAAGGGGTCACCTAAGTTTTGTTTTCCTATAGAGCCCACTAAATAAATAAAAAACATGTTTTGCTGCTGTGATTTTATGTACGACAGCGTTTATCTACAAATTATGTAAATTAAAAACAAATGGACGAACAAAAAAGCACAAGCTACAACACATTTTACAACATTTGACTCTACCCAACTATTTTTGACTTCTGAAAAATGTGGGCGGGGCTTGATTTTGTCTGTGGGGAATTGGATGGTTGTGGTTTGCTATTGGCTGATCTCATGTGAGTGACAGGTTATAGCCCCGCCCTCATCATCAGAGAAGAGAAGAGATGTCGCTTCAAGAAAGAGGGGAAGTTATTCTGATTCAAGATTATGAGGCAATAATGATGTGCACGGATAAATAACTTATAATAAATAAAAAAACAAGTGTTGCATTGCAGAAGAAATGAAAAAGAAAACTGAATACCCAGTGACTGCTTGGTTTTGCTGATGTGGACTGTGGTGAGCTCGAACTCTGGCTCAATGTGGACTTCATTTGTGTGTTTCTCGTTCAGCTGCTGTTGCACAGACTGTCCTGCGGGTGTCACTGTTGATCTATGGCACTTCTTGAGGGAACCGAAGACCTGTGAGAGCAGCGGCCTCTTGTGGCGAGGCAAGTCCACTACAGTGAACAACACATCCGCTCCGACTGATTTACTCGTCGAATGTCCATTCCTGACAGGAGCTCTTCCTCTGTGTGAATGAACCGATGTCTGGGAAGAGTCTGAACGTGTGTTCTCCGCCAGGAGCCAGTTGGGAAGGAGCGCTGACGTCCTAGAGGACGATGATGTGTCTGAATGACTGAACGCGTCCACAGGAACGTCCAGTAACTCGTTCTGGTCTTGATAGCCGGACAGACGGAGCTCCTCGAGACCTTCTAGAAGCTGACTGTGTTTCTCCATGTCTTCTGATGCGTGCATCTCAAATCCACCATGCACATCTGAGGCAGAGAGAGATACGCTTTCCATTTATTATTTGGAATAATAACAAGACAACAAGACCAGGAATGAGTAAGAACCGGTTCGCAATTCCCAACACATGAACCATTGTAACTTTCAAAGAACTCACGAATGATAAGGTTTTGACGTCACAACCGGGGAATAACCTGATTCTTTTCACAAATTTATCGAACTTAAAATATTTAACTTATCAAAACTTAAATCTCTAAATGGAACAAAACCAAGACATTTAAATCTTTAAATGGAACAAAACCAAGACATTTAAATATCGAACTTAAAATATCGAACTTATCAAAACTTAAATCTCTAAATGGAACAAAACCAAGACATTTAAATATCAAACTTAAAATATTGAACTTATCAAAACTTAAATCTCTAAATGGAACAAAACCAAGACATTTAAATCTTTAAATGGAACAAAACCAAGACATTTAAATATCAAACTTAAAATATCGAACTTATCAAAACTTAAATCTCTAAATGGAACAAAACCAAGACATTTAAATATCAAACTTAAAATATCGAACTTATCAAAACGTAAATCTCCAAATGGAACAAAACAAGACATTTAAATATCAAACTTAAAATATCGAACTTATCAAAACGTAAATCTCCAAATGGAAAAAAACCAAGACATTTAAATATCAAACTTAAAATATCGAACTTATCAAAACTTAAATCTCTAAATGGAACAAAACCAAGACATTTAAATATCAAACTTAAAATATCGAACTTATCAAAACGTAAATCTCCAAATGGAAAAAAACCAAGACATTTAAATATCGAACTTAAAATATCAAACTTATCAAAACTTAAATCTCTAAATGGAACAAAACCAAGACATTTAAATATCGAACTTAAAATATCAAACTTATCAAAACTTAAATCTCTAAATGGAACAAAACCAAGACATTTAAATATCGAACTTAAAATATCAAACTTATCAAAACTTAAATCTCTAAATGGAACAAAACCAAGACATTTAAATATCAAACTTAAAATATCGAACTTATCAAAACTTAAATCTCCAAATGGAACAAAACCAAGACATTTAAATATCAAACTTAAAATATCGAACTTATCAAAACTTAAATCTCTAAATGGAACAAAACCAAGACATTTAAATATCAAACTTAAAATATCGAACTTATCAAAACGTAAATCTCCAAATGGAACAAAACAAGACATTTAAATATCAAACTTAAAATATCGAACTTATCAAAACGTAAATCTCCAAATGGAACAAAACAAGACATTTAAATATCAAACTTAAAATATCGAACTTATCAAAACGTAAATCTCCAAATGGAAAAAAAACAAGACATTTAAATGGCACCACACACGGCGTCTGGGGGTGTGGCCTGTCTGAGGAGAACTTCTGCCTGAATTAAACACACAAGAAGACTAATGAAGCGTCAGCATGCAACTGTGAACCATTGTGCATTAATATTTAAAGATTCTGCTCGATTTACGTGAGCGACTCTTCAGAATATCATAAGCTTCCTCTTCGAATGGAGACACCGTGATGTTGAAGAGCGGAAGATCACTGGAGGACACGAGACTTCTGGGAGATGAGAGACACGAAACTACAGTCAGTATAGCAATATCATCAATTATTGCAAAAGAATACAGTAAACATTTACAGTGAGCAAATACACTGACCGTAATTGGGTTCTGAATAATTCACGAATAATTGAAAAATTACAAAATACGCGTTACAAAATAAAACATGATTTTAAAACAATTTTTTTCACAAACTGTACATTTTATAAACACTATTGTACCTTTAAAAAAAAAACATTTTTAAACACGGCTTCAACACAGTGTAAAGTTGAGAACTGACATAACAAAATACATCCCCAAAAATGTTTTTTAAAACATTTAAACGCCGTTTCTTAAAGGAGAACTCCGGTCAATTTTAACATTGAGCTCATTTTTTTGTACATTTGGAGTGCTGTCAATACAGAGAACAACGACAAAAATCGGTGTTGCCTACACCGAGTTATTCTATTTTTAAAATTTGCACCCTATTGACTTCAATGGGGCAAGTAGTAAGCCTGCTTTTTAGCCTCTTAACATCCTTTAAGTGTCATTACAAGTGCACAGAAAATGTGAGTGATTCCTTCCGAGTGAACACGGGTGGATCTGACTGCAGTAGATGTTAGAGATATTAATAAAAATGAAGTTAATTCAGCCAGCGTTCATACCTTTGTTTACATCCTGTTTTCGGTGGAAGGCCATAGTAATCGATTGTCGAGTTCACGCGCCTAGGTTTAGTACCTATGATCACGCGCGTGAACTCGGCAATCGATTACTATGGCCTTCCACCGAAAACAGGATGTAAACAAAGGTATGAACGCTGGCTGAATTAACTTCATTTTTATTAATATCTCTAACATCTACTGCAGTCAGATCCACCCGTGTTCACTCGGAAGGAATCACTCACATTTTCTGTGCACTTGTAATGACACTTAAAGGATGTTAAGAGGCTAAAAAGCAGGCTTACTACTTGCCCCATTGAAGTCAATAGGGTGCAAATTTTAAAAATAGAATAACTCGGTGTAGGCAACACCGATTTTTGTCGTTGTTCTCTGTATTGACAGCACTCCAAATGTACAAAAAAATGAGCTCAATGTTAAAATTGACCGGAGTTCTCCTTTAAACAGCGTTGGGAACGCGGCGCGACACTGAGAGGGTCTTTTCTCTGTTTCACTGGTGATGCTCAGCTGTGTGTGCTAGCAAGCGTGACGGTGAACATGGAGAGGTTAAACTATAACTGATTGCTAGTGTTTCCCATACACTGGTTCACAATATCGCCACAAATAGATTTTTCGAGGCGTGGGTGTTTTTATATGAATGCATCTCTGAAAGGAACTGACTGTCTTTAGAAAAGTTTTCATTTAATCTTTCTTTTTCCTTCCTGATAAAGCAGTGTTTATGAGCGCCTCCTGCTGGCACCTCTTTTAAACAGCATCATTTTGTGGGGCCTTGCAAACCTGTATTAATACTAGTGTGGAATTTGCTACAATATTCACTCATGACAGTAAAATATGGCATTCTAATCCAATCTACTGCATGATCTCTCAATCAGTAGAAAATGTGGTAAACACCCAGTCATGCTTGAAAAAAACACAGTTATATGCCGTGAAACCGGTATAATTTAGAAAAATACCATGATATAAATGATTGGTCATACCGCCCAGAACATGATCACATGATCTCACCTGATCTCTCTGAGCATCAGCAGCTTCTCCGGCGTGTTCAGGATGGCCAGGAGCGGGTGGACCAGCGTCTGAAGCCCTCGCTCTGTTAAATACTGCCAGAACAGAACATGAGTCTCTGGACAAAGAAACCCATGAATGATGTGAGATCATCAGGGTGTGAGCCGAATCTCTCTTACCCGCTGACAGATCTCCATGAGCACATCCACATCTTCATCCTCCAGCAACCTGACAGCAATGTCTCGTACACGATTCAGAGCGTCAGATAAATCACCATTATACCCGCCTGTAGAAACATTCAGGACTTCAGGTTTAAATCAGACTTATTTTATTTTATAAAGGATAATAACATAACTTTATCCACATTTCTATTGCCTATGCGTTCGTCTGTGTGCATACAAACACTAAAGTACGCTTTGGACTTAACGACGTGGGTATCACTTTATTATACAGTGTCCTTGTTACTTATGTTACATGTACTTACCATAGTAATAACTGTAAATTATGCATAATTACATGCAACTAACCCTCAACCAAACCCTAATCCTATAGTAAATACATGTGGTTAATTAACATTACTCAGTACTTAAATATATAATTACACTGTAACAATGACACCTTAAAATAAAGTGTAACCACGATGTGATCCTCTAAAAATATTACCCAGAATGCTCTCTGAGCGGGAGGGTGATCTTGAGGACTCTCGCTTTCGGAAAAGACCGAATAAAGTGTTGGAGCGCTGCAGCGAACGTGTTTCTTCTCCTCGCTCCGTCTGCTTTCTCTTCTGCTTCTTCTCCTCTTCTGTGGCAACAGGAGAAACAACAGTTCGCGTTACTGGTACGAAACAGTTGATGTAAATCAGGCAGGCACTTGTTTTGTTCAACTGGATCATAGACAAACGTTACACAAATACAATAAAATATGACCGTGAATGATCTCTTTAAACCGCTTAACCCCACCTGACACAGTCACATGACTTTGTGTTCGGCGTATCGGAAGACTTCTGTTCGCTCCCGACTCTCTCTCGTCCTCTTCGCCCCGGATCACCGAGTCCTGCAAGAGTTCTGTGGCTCCTCGGCTCACGGTCCGCAGCTGCTCTGAACCACCCTCGTTATCAGTGGAGTCTGGGGGAAACTGGCCCTCGGCGGACATTTTGGCTCCTAAGGGCAAGCTAACAGGCAGAGTAGTTTGGGAAAAGCCACTCAAAGAGCCGAGGGGCGTCCCAGAGGACAGCGAGGAGGCCGACGAGTGATACCCCGACCCGTGTGACGACGAACACGCGGTTCCACTGCCCGCTGAAAGAGGTCAAAGGTTAGTGTACTTAAAGGGATAGATCACCCAAAAATTTAAATTAGCCCATGATTTACTCACCCTCAAGCCATCCTAGGTGTGTATGACATTCCTCCTTCAGGCGAATACAATCAGAGTTATATAAAAAAATGCTTTATAATGGCAGTGAATGGCCGTTTCTGTTTTGAAGTCCATAAAAGTGCATCTGTCCATCATAAAAGTGCATCTATCCACCATAAAATTGCATCTCTCCATCATAAAAGTGCATTTCTCCATCATAAAAGTGCATCTGTCCATCATAAAAGTGCATCTGTCCATCATAAAAGTGCATCTATCCACCAAAGTGCATCTGTCCATCATAAAAGTGCATCTATCCATCATAAAAGTGCATCTATCCACCATAAAAGTGCATCTATCCACCATAAAAGTGCATCTGTCCATCATAAAAGTGCATCTATCCATCATAAAAGTGCATCTATCCATCATAAAAGTGCATCTATCCATCATAAAAGTGCATCTGTCCACCATAAAAGTGCATCTATCCACCATAAAAGTGCATCTATCCACCATAAAAGTGCATCTATCCACCATAAAAGTGCATCTATCCACCATAAAAGTGCATCTATCCATCATAAAAGTGCATCTATCCATCATAAAAGTGCATCTATCCATCATAAAAGTGCATCTATCCATCATAAAAGTGCATCTATCCACCATAAAAGTGCATCTATCCATCATAAAAGTGCATCTATCCATCATAAAAGTGCATCTATCCATCATAAAAGTGCATCTATCCATCATAAAAGTGCATCTATCCATCATAAAAGTGCATCTATCCATCATAAAAGTGCATCTATCCACCATAAAAGTGCATCTATCCATCATAAAAGTGCATCTATCCATCATAAAAGTGCATCTATCCATCATAAAAGTGCATCTATCCATCATAAAAGTGCATCTATCCATCATAAAAGTGCATCTATCCATCATAAAAGTGCATCTATCCACCATAAAAGTGCATCTATCCACCATAAAAGTGCATCTATCCATCATAAAAGTGCATCTATCCATCATAAAAGTGCATCTATCCATCATAAAAGTGCATCTATCCACCATAAAAGTGCATCTATCCATCATAAAAGTGCATCTATCCATCATAAAAGTGCATCTATCCACCATAAAAGTGCATCTATCCATCATAAAAGTGCATCTATCCACCATAAAAGTGCATCTATCCATCATAAACGTGCATCTATCCACCATAAAAGTGCATCTATCCACCATAAAAGTGCATCTATCCATCATAAACGTGCATCTATCCACCATAAAAGTGCATCTATCCATCATAAAAGTGCATCTATCCACCATAAAAGTGCATCTATCCACCATAAAAGTGCATCTATCCACCATAAAAGTGCATCTGTCCATCATAAAAGTGCATCTGTCCATCATAAAAGTGCTTAATAAAGTCCTTCTGAAGCAAAGCGATGAGTTTATGTAGAAAAATATCCATATTTAAAACTTTATAAAGTAAAATAACTAGCTTCCGGCCAAACCAATTCGACTTAAGTCTAAGCGCAACTTGAAGAGAGAAGAATGTCATACACACCGAGGATGGCTTGAGGCTCAGTAAATCATGGGCTAATTTTCATCTCTGGGTGAACTATGCCTTGAAGTATTAGCACATTATTATTGTTGTAGTTTCTGGATATTTCAGCTTACATTTATTCATCCAGCTGAATTCTGTCACCATTTCTTTGTAAGCTGGATATCTGCCCGCTTCCTGTGAACAACAATCCACAAGCTGTCAATCATCACTTTGTCTGCCAGTTTGTACGGTGGAACTCTACTGGGAAAAGAATGAACGTTAATACGGTTTCAAAAGCCACAATACTTCACTTTACCTTCAGTAAACTGCAGGTCTTAAGCTAATAGTTCAATAATTTCACAACACATTCACAATAATTAATATTTCAATATATAAAACAGTTATTTTTAGGATGCATTTTCTTTTTGAATTATTTGTGGTTTATTTACGTTTTATGATTTAATGAATTATTAGCTTTTCATCATTTTTTGCGAACCCCAGTTTGTGTTAGACAAAGTTGAGTGTTTTGTCTGTCCTGAAATAACTGTTGACAGGGAACAGTGCGACTCATTTCCTCCCAAACCTTGTCTCTGGTTCCTGGTCATGAATGTTGGCCTGTTTATGTGGACATTAAGTGTGTATGAGTTTGCAGGAATACCTGATCCAGGAACAGAGTGAATAATGTACAACCTGACACACAGAAACCAGAGAGCCACAGCAACCATCTGCTGTACGCGCGTGTGTGTGTGTGAGAGAGTGAGTGAGTGTGTGAGCGAGTGAGTGTGAGTGTGAGAATGAGTGTGAGAGTGTGTGTGTGTGTATGTAAGTGAGAGAGAGTATGTGTGTGTGAGTGACTGTGTTAGTGAGAGAGAGTGTGTGTGTGTGTGAGTGAGTGTTAGAGAATGTGTGACGGAGTGTGTGTGCGTGTGTGTGTGTGACTCACTTTAATAGTCAGCATGACATGAGGTTGACTCTTCAGCACTTCCACTGCTCTGTAATGGTTGATGTTCTCAAAGCTCACGCCATTGGCTGACAGGATCTGATCGCCCATCTTGACTCCGCCCTGTTCTGCCAGACCGCCGGGATCCAGCCTGCAAACACACAAAACACTCACATCAAAACACAGAAGAAAAAACATCACATTTTCACACTGTATCAGAGCTTGTTTTTCCCAAAAGCATGTGATCTATGATGCCGGAGCTTCACTGGTCTGAGAAACATTAATATTACACTAATACACTGTTTACTGTAATACATTTTTTAAATATGAATCGCTATAGTGGTCTAATAGTTCTTATGTGGTTTCTCGGGCTCATCTTTAATGTGGTCTGTTGTTGTGTAATGTGGCTTTGGCGGGTTATTGAGTTTTTATTGGTCTCTTAATTACTTTTTTTATTATTTTAAATTTTTTACTTAATCTGATTTTCTGTCTGATGTCGAAACCTTCAAACTTTAAGCTTTAATTATTTAAACATTCAGACAAGGCGTTGTCAAGGCAACATCAATATCTGTCAACAAACTTTATCAAGTTGATGAATTTATATTTGATTTGTTTTAATTAGTTTAGTGCCACTCCATCCAAACAACTTAATCACTTCAAAAATGCTACAAAATATTAAATGCTGTAAAATAAAATAAGATTTAAAAAAAAGGCAATAAAAAAAGAAAAGAAACAATATGTGCTGTGACCCTTCCCAGTTTAATCTGACGCAGTACATGAATAAAAAAAATATATAGATATAGAACAGAAAGTGTTAGTATTAATGGATCAAGTGTAAAGTCCCAGCATGCAGCATTCTCCCTGTAGTTGGTGTGTGTACGGACTTGGACACGTAGATGCCCAGGTTGTACTCTCGTCCTCCGCGGATGTTGAGTCCCAGTACGGGCTGGCTGTGTGAGAGGTTGAGGTGAACCGTTCGACACAGCGCTCCATCTGAGCTGTACACCGACACACGGGCGTCCGACTCCTCAACCACCATCCGCCGGTGGATCAGGTCCACCCTGAACACACACACACACACACACACACACACACACGCTGAGAGTCACAGACACAGACGCTGGACCGCTGGTCACACTCATGAACTAGAACTCATGAACTAGACATCTGTTGTAACTCATTCCGTGAATGTGTGTGTGTGTGTATATATGAACATACATTCACATTTATATGGGAACATGTATGTGCAATATATGTACACAATAAACGATTAAACTGTGAATATTTCATGTAATGCTATTTTTGTCTTCATTTATTAATATTTTATATGTATTACGCATATATAGCCATACATGGTTAATGCATTTATTGCAGTATACTGAAAAATATAAGCACTAGTTTCCCATATATAGAAATGTATTATGTAATATTCTGCAGTATATTCCCATATATGTGTTTGCTCCGTAAGGGGACACTCACCACGTGGTTTTCTCATTGGTGTAGCGAACGCCAGGCACGCGGCCCACGCGCTGGACGACCAATCGGAGGCGAGCGTGACCCGACAACACCTTCACAACGCTGCTCATGCTAATGTTCTCCAGACTCACGCCGTTCACCTCCACTAGCTTATCACCGACACACAGACCCGCCAACTCTACACACACACACACAGGTTGGTTTTGCTATACTTGTAAGGACAAACTGTATATTCTCTCCCCTTACACTAACCTGACCCATCACACACACACACTAACCCTACCCCTAAACCTACCCATCACACACAGACACACACACACTAACCCTACCCCTAAACCTACCCATCACACACAGACACACACACACTAACCCTACCCATCACACACACACACACACACACACACACACACACACACACACACTAACCCTAACCCTACCCCTACCCATCACACACACACACACACACAGACACACACACACACTAACCCTACCCCTAAACCTACCCATCACACACACACACACACAGACACACACACACACACACTAACCCTACCCCTAAACCTACCCATCACACACACACACACAGACACACACACACACACACACTAACCCTACCCATCACACACACACACACACACACACACACACACACACACACACACACTAACCCTACCCATCACACACACACACACAGACACACACACACTAACCCTACCCCTAAACCTACCCATCACACACAGACACACACACACACACACACACACACACACACACTAAACCTACCCATCACGCACGCACACACACACACACACACACACACACACACACACACACACAGACACACACTAACCCTACCCCTAAACCTACCCATCACACACAGACACACACATACACACACACACACTAAACCTACCCATCACACACACACACACACACACACACACACACAAACCCTACCCCTAAACCTACCATTAGGGTTGGGTCGATAGACAATGCCATCGTCCATTGCGGTGGCTGACAGACATTACGATGTTGAGCCGGCATCGCGATCCCCCCCCCACTAAAAAATTTAGCACTTTTATTTCTAAATATTAACAACCTTGCTTACCATGCCATCAACTATCTTCTATTCCGATTCTCACCCAGCCCTAGTTGCAATATTCGTTAATTATGAAACAAATATGGCAGCTCAATTCGGTTGTCTGTACGGTTTTTACCTGATCTTGGATCAGTTTTATAATGTCGACACTTTTAACTGCACATTTGTAGAGCACAAGCGCAGTGACTGATCCAAACCCTTCACACAACACCAGCTCACCGGCAGCGCTGCTCTTCTGCACCTTACTGATGAAGACACTGAGTCCGTGTTCAGATCCTCCTCGCACACTGAAGCCCAGGTGACCATCATCATCCCTCCTGACGAGCGTCAACCTCAGCACCTCACCTGCGGACACACACACACACACACACGCACACACACACACACACACACAGCGTTCAGCACGCGCTGCTTCATTCACTTCATCTGCTTTAGGGCTGCAACAACTAATCGATAAAATCGATCATGAAAATTAGGGCTGCACAATATATTAAAATTATCAAAATATCGCAGATGTATATATCGTGATATGCGTATCGCAGCGGCTTGCAATAACTGGGGTCATGAACAAAAGACAAAGAGAAAATCACTCACTCTCGGCTGAATAACTTTTGTAGCTTTAATAAGAATCAGGATATATTTAATTCATACAGTGAAAACTAAGCAGTGTTTATTTTTACATTTGATTATTGAGTTTGTGTTGTTAAATAACCCTAATGTAGGATAACCTGACCCCCTGAACCCCTGAACCCCTGAACCTTTACACTGATGTTAAAATAACACTTCTGATATACAGTAAAACACTGACGTTCACTGTCAGAAGTTTAGGGATGTTTACTTGTCACAAAAATAATGTGAATCACGCATGTAGGTTATATAACTTTAAATATATTTAAAAGATAATTTAAGTTTATTTTTCACACTTTTAAGCATTATCGTATCGCATATCGAATATCGCATTATTTAATGAGTTATCGCATATCGCATTACACATTTCTATGGAAATCAAGATGCATCTACCGGTAAATATAGTGTAGGACACAGAGTGAGTCGGTGCGGGATCCAATCTGCACAAAACATGAGCATTCCTTATTTAAAGCTTCAAACTAATGCATAAGTGTAATGTTTAAAGGGGCGGTTGATTATGATTTGACTTTTCTAGCTTTAGTTAGTGTGTAATGTTGCTGTTTGAGCATAAACAACATCTGCAAAGTTACAGCGCTCAACGTTCAAAGCAAAGGGAGATATTTGCTTTCAAAGAAATCGCTTTTTAAGGACTACAACAAACGGCTGGTAGAGACTACACGAGCTTCTTCACAGGTTAGTGACATCACCAACCATAGAATTTACATAAACCCCGCCCCCTGAACACGATTTATAGATTATCAAGACAGAATATGCTAATCAATAACTATAAGATAACTACACATCAGCTTCATAAATTCATCAACTAATCAATTCAGAAATGTTGTCACTTCTTCTTGAGTCTCTCCATCATTGTCTGAATCCGGTTTGAACATAAAAGGCTAAAAGTTTTTGAAATGTTCAGTGCATGTGTGTGTGAGTGCAAACTGTTGTAGCTCCGCCCCCTGTGCCGGGAGCAGCAGCTCATTTGCATTTAAAGGAACAGACACAAAACGGTGTGTTTTTGCTCACCCTCAAAAAGTGACAATTTGAACATGCAATATACAAATATCTGTGGGGTATTTTGAGCTGAAACTTCACACACACACTCTGGGGACATCAGAGACTTATTTTACATCTTGTGAAAAGGGCATTATACCAGCCCTTTAACATGGCTTGCCTGTCAGGCACTTTGACAGATGCATGTGCTGTTTAATGTGTGATACTGTGTGTTTCCTCGGCTCAAAACTATAATTTTTCGGTTATATCTTTAACTGTGAGTTTTCGGTTATATCCTTAACTGTGAGTGTTACAAATTCAAGCATTGAGTATTTCCATCTTGCATGAATGCAAAGTTAAACTTCAGACTTTCCTGAATGAGCGCCTCGAACTGACGGGACGCATTACAGAAGAAGACCATTAATATTCATCGCAAAAATATCTGAAATATCTGTTGTTGGACGTTAAATTTAGGTTTAAAAGTCAACATTAACATATTTGTAATTCCAGTATTTTATGAGAGTGGAAACTGTAAAGGGATAACTGTGTGTAACTGAATATAAATGTAAGACGTTTCTAACATTTACAGGATAAAGAAATGGTTAATGTGTCCAGAGTCAGTGTGTGTGTTCCTGCAGAACACTCTGAGTTTGTGTTTTTATTTTTATTATCTTCATTTTTAATGTAATGATTTAAACTGTCCTTTAGCTTTATAGCTCTTTTGTACACAGCATAGATATAGATATATTCACTATGCTTTCATAGCATTCAGTTGGCAAATGTGTTTGAAGGACAGCTTTGGCCAGGACGCTTTGTCAATAAAAAAAAGGGCTTTTTAATCCGATTAATTAAAGAAATAATCGGCCAACTAATCAATTATTATTCACCCGTCTCACCCTCCATCCTGACGGTCGACGGTCCCAGGATTCCTGCAATCTCTCAGCTCACTGCGTTACAGAACAAACACATCCATCAGTCTTTATAAAACACATCAAAATCATGTCAATCAAATCATGTCAAAACTCACCAAAAACACTGCTGGTCCCAGAGCAAAATATTGTTTATTATGATTAATAATTCTGTTTACAGCTTCTACTGTATTTGATGTTGATGTATAATTAAAAGTCATAAGTGTTCCAATTTATAAGTGATTTTAATCAACCCTATAAAGCACTGTATCATATTTGATATGCAAATTTCATGAACATGATCAAAACTTCGCTGATAAACAATCTCCTCCTGTCCTTCTGTTTTATCAAGTAAAAGTCTTTTAGTTTAATTGTACAAACCTTCAGCTCGTGCTTCACGTGTCTTTCTGTTTTTCTGTTTGATATTATTAATAATATTTCAAGATGAACACTTCCTGGACTGAAGCAGCTTTACTTGATTATCCAAACCTCATTTTATTGAAAAATCATGATTATCAAATATGATCATCAGGCTTTTGAGGAAGGTTTATTAGTTCATCTCTCAATCATCATTGTGTTGTATTGCATTATATGTTTTAAAACTACAGAGCTTTGATCATAAAATATCATCTTATCATTTTATCATATCATTTTTGCTCAGTTTTGAGTCTCTGGATAAAATTTAGCTGTTATTCCCTCCATATTCTCACTATATCAGACTATATGAGCAGTAAAAGCATGATGTATGAATTATGAAATGTGATACTCAACAACAACAAAAACACATATGCAAACTTTTCTTTTTACAGGGTTAATTCAAGTATTTGATATAAAATGACAAAAAAAGTCTGTTTTATATGCTTCAGAAACTGTGTGAAAATCAGTTGAACTTTGATACACTGTAATGGTATCCAAAAACCACTTTGATATATAACATTATAATAAAAATGATTAGCATAGTCATATACAATAGCACTGTAGTACGTGGTATTTTAATAGTATTTATGTTAGTCAATTATAACAAGATAAATTCAGTAATTCACAGTTACTTTTATGAGGAGTTTTAATTATTCATGTTGCGTTGATGTTGATATAATTCTGGAACTTTTTGGTTTATCCATGAACGCGCTTCTCTGAACGTGATGATGTTGACGCGCAGCTCGTGTCATAATCTCGCGGTCACGCGCGCGCGTTCACGAGACTCAGGTGTCATTCCTCACCTCAGACCGCAAACTAACGCAAACAACTAACTTTTATGCCAGTACTTGTCGATATTCAGAGAGGTTTTTAATGTGTTCAAACACTTACAGGCTATCAGAAGCAGCTCCGTTAATTTCAATGCTGAATAACGGCTGTCCGTCACTATGAAACGCTCCGTGTTGCTTTAATCAATAAGTGAAAGACGCCACAGGTAAATGATATACCTTTATAAAACAACAATAATTCTATGATCGACATTTGCTAACACTTTAACCGAAAGATGAAATTTTTTACCTGTTTAAGTACTTATTTCCATCCTGAGGTGGGCATCGTAATTTCTGACGCCTGCGGCTAAACCGCACTCTGCCGTGACCCGCTCTGTGATTGGCCGCACTGAAAAGGTTGCAAGGTTTCTATTGGATTCCACAGCTGTCAATCTTCACTCGGAGGCGTGACATGTTGTGTAGTTCATTTTCCACTTTTTTTTGTCGTGTGTGGATTTGTTTTATGTGCACGCTTTTTTATGCATATCATTTGAGAGATTACTTTCAAAATACATTTACTAAATTTGCCAAAGTGTTTTATTTGGTTTATTTCATAAGCATATAGACTTATCTACTACACCTCAACAAATTGTTTCATAGAAAGAAAATAAAAAGGAAAAAGAAAATCATATGTGTGTGTGTTGGTGGTCTGATGTGTTTAAATCATCAAGTCTGTCCCCTCATTAGAGTTTAGGATCAGTCCGTCACATAGACACTCTCAGACAACACACACACACACACACACACACTGCATTATGAATACATGCTTTCAGGAGTAATTTCTTGTTATTTCTGAACGTTCACAGATGCGTCATCAGGGATTGTTCAATTCTCTGTTTTCTGGATCCTGCTGACAGCCTTCCGGACCGCAGAGAGATCGGCTTTATCTCCAAACTCTTTCTCATGGTGCTCCAGCAGAATTCCCTGAAAACACAAACACATAAGGACACAACACAGCTATAACACGATGACCGGCTTAAAGTCCCCTGTGGTGTAAATCCAGCTTTTAATGTTGTTTATGTGTCTATGTGGTGTTTTTAATCTGCTTTAAGACAAACCATGTGTAAATTCATAAGTCGACACCATTGCTGAGTATTTCCTCCTTAAAACTGCAGTGAACCAAAGACAGTCTCAAAAACACGCTTTGAAATCGCTGGTGTTTCTGACGTCACAAACTACCTTGTAACCAATCAGATCAACGTGTGATCGTCAACCAGTGGATCTCTGAGCTGAGTGAGTGAGTGGAGGCGGGGCTTATTTGCATATTCATAGAACTGAGGATACTAAATGAGGCGAGGGTGTCGAGTTACATTCAAGATATTTTAAGGCATGAAGATTTTTTTTTCAAGGAAAAAACGTTAAAATATTTAATTTTGGTGATGAAAGATGAGTTTAAGGGATAAAATGATCGACTACAGGGGGACTTTGAGTTTCAGTCACTAGTCATCAGGTTGCAATCACCTTGACCAGAGGTCGTGAGACGCTTTTCAGCTGGCAGAGACATAACAAAAGCTAACATAGATATTTGTCTTTAAAGAGCCTGAGAAAAGTTACCGTTTTATATGTTCTGACATTTGCATTTTAAAAATCATGCATTATAAATTACCTGATTCTCTGGTCCAATCACATAAAGGCCTCCTAAAACAAAGCCCTCCCCCTTCCTGTTGCCATGGTAACCTTTCCTCCACACCTGCAGGATGTTCATCCAAACTCCAACCCGAGCGATTCCCAAATGCTTCATCGTCCTCAGTGTCGGACCGAAGAAAATCATCTGAAACATCATAAAGTTGGAGTTGATGGCCAAATATTTCCATCACTTTCCAAAAAATCTGAGCTTTTCCAACTATATTTACTTTATTTATTCTGATAACAAACTCCCAAATGTCTAAAGAGTTAAAGAACTGCAGCATGATCTGATCACCTTCTGGTCGAGGAATATCTCTCCAGTGAAGTAAGGTGTGAAGTGTTGAATCTCTGAGCCGATGTTCTCCTTCACCACAGCGAACAGAGACACTCCACTGACATCTAACTGAGCCTTCAGAGAGGAGAGTTCAGACGCCTCCTGCACACACACACAACACACACACACACACACACACACACACACACACACACAGAGAGAGAGAGACACACACACACACACACACACACACAGACAGACACACGCACGCACGCAGAGAGAGAGAGAGAGACAAACACACACACGCACGCAGGCAGGCACACACACAGAGAAACACAAACACACAGAGAAACACACAGACACAAACACACACACAGACAGACACACACACACAGAGACACACACACACAGACACACACACACAGAGAAACACACAGACACAAACACACACACACACACACAGACAGACACACACACACAGAGACACACACACACAGAGAAACACACAGACACAAACACACACACAGAGAAACACACGCACGCAGGCACACATACACACACACACACACAGAGAAACACACACACAGAGAAACACACACAGAGAGAAACACACACGCAGGCACACACACGCACGCAGAGACACATATAGAGAGACACACACACAGAGAAACACAAACACACACAGAGAGAAACACACACGCAGACACACACAGAGACACATACAAAGAGAGACACACACACACAGAGAAACACAAACACATATATACACACACACACACACAGAGAGAAAAACACACAGAGAAAAACACGCATGCAGGCACACAGAGACACACACACAAAGAGACACACACACACAGAGAGACACACACACAGACAGACAGACAGACAAACACACAGACAGACAGACAGACAGACACACACACACACAGACACACACACACACACACACACACACACACACGCACGCAGGCACACAGACACACACACAGAGAGACACACACACACACACACACACACACACACACACACTTTACTGTAAGTCCTGTGTGATTATTCACATGATAATATGAGTCAAACACACACACACACACACACACACACACCTCTCTGCACAGAGATCATCCTGGTCGTCTGACAGCCAGAATAACGGCTCCGGTTCGCTTCCACAGAGATCCGGCCTTAAAGCTCTGCTCATCTTCTGAGAAACACACACACACACACACACACACACACACACACACACACACACACACACACACACACGTTCGATGGACTCAGTGAACGCCAGGCTCATTTGGTGCTGGTTCTCTATTTGTTGAACAAACGGCACCAAACATTACAGATTCATGAACAACTAAAAACACACAAAATGTCTTATTTTCCAGCACAAATATATAAACGTTCTTAAATCAAGACGCATTTACTGGACAAGCAAAACGACTTGGAAAATGTGTCCGAATAAAGTGAGTTTGTGCTTAAAACAAGAACGAATATCTGGCAATGGAGTCCAAAAAGTAATCATGTTTCCATTTTAATTGGTTTAATTTAACACTGGCAAATATTTTTCTTGTTTTAAACAGAATGTCTCTTGATTTTGACACATTTTTCAGAAAACAAGACGTAATCTCTTCAGTCATTCTGCTGCTTCTCCAGTAAATGCATCTCGATTTAAGAATGTTTCGATATTTGTGCTGGAAAACAAGACAGAAACACTGAGGAAGAACAGCATTTTTTGCAGTTTATTATTTTGCAAAAGCAGCTGTGCAGATTGAAATCTGAATCTCACTGAGAAATGCCAGAGTCATATTTTACCCTAAGTCCAAAAAACTAAGAGACGATTATTAGCTTGAAGATAGTGCCGAGTGAGATGTGGAGCTTGACCTGCGCTGGTGGACCTGAGATCGGCTCTGGCCAGCGAGTCCACATCGGCCCGGTCCGCTCGGCTCAGAAACAGATCTGTGTTGGCCAACAGAACAGAAGCTGCAACAACACACACACACACCACATACACACCCTCCAGATCCTGCAGGAACACTGAAGAAACACAGACAGAAACATTCATTTCATCCGTTGAAAGTTTCATGTACAGCAACACTGAAAATGCTTTGGCAATAGTACAAATGTAAACATATTTGTCATGCCAATAAAGCACCTTAAAACTGAAACTAGGAGAGAGAGAGAGAGAGAGAGACATTTAAATGTTAAAGTGATTCACTGACATGATTCATTTACACAACATATTGCCAAAGCATCAATACAAATACCAGATCTAATAAAACCGACAAAAATATGTTCTGATAGCGTTATAAAAAAAAAAAATTTATTATTTTTTTATGTTGTACTTGGTTATTTAAAGATTAAAGGAACGTTCCATTCCATCATTCTTCAAACATTATGAGACCGTTACATTTGAATGTTCTCTGAACGTTCTGAAGAAAGTTGTTACATTTAAAAATGTTACACGAACGTCCAACTGAAACGTTTTAGAAAAAAAGCTCCACGAACGATGTATAAATTATGTTTTGAGAACATTATTAAAGACCAGATAACTGTAAACGAACGTTAGCTGGGAAAATATCAGTTATTGGTCTCACATTAATGTGATATTATGGTTAACTCATAATCACAACCTTCCCAGTATTTACCAGATCGAAACAAACCTAACCATTAAGCCATTTTCTGGTTCAGAAATAAAACATGTACACTTACTGTCTGCCGCAGATCTCACAGATGTGGTGATAATGTGTTTATTAGTGATGAATCTGGACTCATATATACAGCACTGACCCGACCCATATCTGACAGAGCAATCGCTTAACCAATCAGGAGGAAGAACAGAACGACACGTGACCTCAGCTTTATCTGCGATTCCTGTCAAACTGTTTGATAAATTAAATTAATGTTATTGTCTGGACTAATCTGAGAACGTAGAAGCATTAGAAACATAAATAAAACAGGGAAACTTTTCTGTCAGCCGACAGAACACACACACACACACACACACACACTCAGCCGAACCCCTTTGAGCTTTTAAATTATTATTTCAATAATTTAACAACACAAT
>NC_140224.1:37079678-37149678 GCF_951802725.1 Rutilus rutilus | reverse complement strand
AAGATGCATTCTGGAGAGATTAAACAATATGAACGTTTACTGAATGTAGCATGGAAAAGCAAATGTGTGTGCGTGTGTGTGTGTGTGTGTGTGTGTAAATGCTAGATAGAAGGATGAGAGTTGACAGTGTGCAGCAGAAACACACACCTCGTCTTCACACAGATCCGGTTTGCTTTCGTCTGCTGATTCAGGAACATGCTGTCAAAACACAACAGAACATTCATATGATAATGCAGAATATTTGCTCTTTAAAGGGATAGTTCACACAAAAATGAAAATTAGCCCATGATTTCCTCGCCCTCAAGCCATCCGAGGTGTGTGTGACATTCTTCTCTCAGACGAACACAATCAGAGTTATATAAAAAATGTCCTGACTCTTCCAAGCTTTATAATGGCAGAGAATGGCCGTTTCTGTTTGAACTCCATAATGCACTTTTATGATGGATAGATGCAGAGTCTCTCTCACACACACACACACACACACAGCTCTGTCTCGACCTGTCCCCTGTCACACTGGGAGCAGAGTCTCTCTCACACACACACACACACACACACACACACACACACACACACACACACACACAGCTCTGTCTCGACCTGTCCCCTGTCACACTGGGAGCAGAGTCTCTCTCTCTCTCACACACACACACACACACACAGCTCTGTCTCGACCTGTCCCCTGTCACACTGGGAGCAGAGTCTCACACACACACACACACACACACACACACACACACACACACACACACACACACACACACACAGCTCTGTCTCGACCTGTCCCCTGTCACACTGGGAGCAGAGTCTCTCACACACACACACACACACACACACACACACACACACACACACACACACACACACACACACACACACACACACACACACAGCTCTGTCTCGACCTGTCCCCTGTCACACTAGCAGAGTCTCTCACACACACACACACACACACACACACACACACAGCTCTGTCTCGACCTGTCCCCTGTCACACTGGGAGCAGAGTCTCTCACACACACACACACACACACACACACACACTCACACACACACACACACACACACACACACACACACACACACACACACACACACACACACACACACACACAGCTCTGTCTCGACCTGTCCCCTGTCACACTGGGAGCAGAGTCTCTCACACACACACACACACACACACACACAGCTCTGTCTCGACCTGTCCCCTGTCACACTGGGAGCAGAGTCTCTCACACACACACACACACACACACACACACACAGCTCTGTCTCGACCTGTCCCCTGTCACACTGGGAGCAGAGTCTCTCACACACACACACACACACACACACACACACACATACAGCTCTGTCTCGACCTGTCCCCTGTCACACTGGGAGCAGAGTCTCACACACACACACACACACACACACACACACACACACACACACACACACACACACACACACACACACACACACACACACACAGCTCTGTCTCGACCTGTCCCCTGTCACACTGGGAGCAGAGTCTCTCTCTCACACACACACACACACACACACACACACACACACACACACACACACACACACACACACACACAGCTCTGTCTGTGGCGACCCTTCTCTATGGCCAGGCTGTGTTCACTCAGTCTGTTTGCTGTCAACATTTTTCTTAGTTTAGGGCATTTTATTGTACTCAGGTCATTTGCCAGTGTGAATTCTCTTTCAGGGTCAGATAACACTGTACTTTACTTTGTGTTTTGGTCGTTTCTTTCCAGTATTCAATATATTTTTCTTTCTGCTTGTTGATGATTTGGTTTGGTCTGCTTGAGTTGCTGTCCTGAGGCTGCTGGGTACGTGTGACTGCAGAGAGCCTCAGGACCAGCTGGCTGAGGGGACTCTTTCTGCTCCTGGTATGTTAGGGCTTTGTGACGACATGTCTGGGGGTTAGGCTAACTGATGTTAAGTGATTGTAAACTTTAATTGATCTTTTTTGTATTTTCAGTAAGAGGGGGTATTGGCCGAGCTCTGCACTGGTTATCTGGTGTTTCTCTCTGCACCTGTAGGATGCTCTTACAGAACTCGCTATGGAAAGATTCTATGATTGTTTTGTCCCATTTTGTCAAATTCATTATTAAGTTTTGGCCCCCAAATTTTACTACCATATAGAATTATTGGTTCTAGTACAAATTGGAAAATTTTTAGCCAGATTTCAATTGGAATATAGATTTTAATGTTTCTTTTTATTGCATAGAAAGCTCTCCTTGCTTTGTCCCTCAGATCTTTCACAGCCATGTTGAGGTTCCCTGTGTATGTAATGTCGAGGCCAAGGTAAGTGTAGTTTTTTGTGTGTTGTATAGAAATTGTGTGTAACCTGATTTCTGTATCGTTTCTGAAAGATCATTATCTTAGTCTTTACTGTGTTTACTGTCAGGGCCCAGGTCTGACACAATCTCTGCAGGAGGTTAAGGTGCTGCTGCAAACCTTCTTCAGTAGGTGAGACACACACACACACACACACACACACACACACTCTCTCTCTCTCTCTCACCTGTGCGGCTCTGATCCGGTTCTCCTCCTCCTCCAGCTCTCTCTGATGGAGATTCTCCTCATGGACTCGCCGCTTCTCCTCCTCCAACTCTCTCTGATGAGCGGCTCTCTGAGAACACACAGGATGGGTTATGATCTTTAGAAATGAGTGGGGGTATTTACATTCAAAAACCAACTAATAACAACATCCATAAACCCCACCAGTAAACGACATTACGAAAACATACATTAAGCACATTAGTAGTTAGTTGATTGTTATGTCAGAAGACTATCATCTCAACACAGATAGAGACAGTGTGTGTGTGCGTGTGCGTGTGTGTGTGACCTGCAGCTCGAGCTCCTGGTTGTGTTTGTATTTGCGGATCCAGAGCGCCAGGAACTCGATGGGATCCAGCGGTCGGAGCTCGATTATTTCGGCGAGAGCCTCGGAGAGACAGCGGCCCAGAGTCCTGCTCACATACTGAGAGTCCATCTCATACACACAACCTCACAATCAACCAATTACACGGCTAACACCTGTGCTTATTTATCCAGCCCGCCGTGAAGTATCGTCTTAGCGATAATATTAAAGCGAAGAGATGATGGCGTTTGTATTACGCGGGTTGTATTTACAATCTCCATGGTAACGGCACAGAAGTGAAACCATAGATTTGTGTATATGTAGAAACTACATTCAACCGCTCAAGACACGTCGGCGCGCCCGCCATCTTGGAACGGTCAGCGTGTCGTCACTCACAGTAAGAACAACGAGCAGATTCTGGTTGTGAAGTGAAACGGCCTAAATTTAAAGTCCCCGCTGTAGTCAATACTTTTATCCCTCAAAACTCATCTTTCAAAGCTCATCCCGCCTCCACTCACTCAGCTCAGAGATCCACTCGTTGACGATCACACGTTGATCTGATTGGTTACAAGGTAGTTTGTGACGTCAGAAACACCAGCGATTTCAAAGCGTGTTTTTGAGACTGTCTTTGGTTCACTGCAGTTTTAAGGAGAAAATAGGCCTACTCAGCAATGGTGTCGACTTATGAACTTACACATGGTTTGTCTTAAAGCATATTAAAATGGGATAACCTCTCACAGGTGAGAATGTGTTGGTTTGTGTTTCATTTGTATATTAACTCAATAGGTTTTACTTTGGTACTTTTTAATGTTTTAACTTTTTTTACGGTAAATTTAATGTCGTATTAGCTGACGCATTCGTCTTGTTGTATTGTGTTAGTTTAGCAAAATCATCTGTTGAGGTTTATTGCAGATATAGATATTCATTAATGCGTCTAACTCCGTCTTGCAATCATGTAATCATGTTAACATTCCAATAACTACAATCGCTTTATTATGGAAGCACAGTTCATGAAAAAAAGTGGGATATAAATCTGAAATTGCAAGGAAAAAAACTCAGAATTGTGAGATAAATAATAACAGACTTCCATACGTTATTAAACAATATTTCACAAATTGTTTGTGCATGTTTGTACCCAGCTAAACGTCTTTCCTAAAATACAGAACTATAACTAATCTATAATATCTGACATATATTTGCTGTACTCACTGTGAGGACATGAAGATAAACCAGTTAAATAAATATCACAGAACTTTCTTACCAAAGAAAAGGTAAATATGTTGCCAATACAATGCAAACAAACCGGTGAACATTCCTGCACACATACTTTTGATGACTTTCACCATAACGCAGAATTGAAGATCAAACATGTTTTTTTTTAACGATTTATTGTTAACTGAACATTAAGACACTTTGCTATTAGGCAATAGAACTTGCATTCACCATAAAACACTCACAACATTTTCACATCAGTGCAATGGAAAGATTAAAGCTTCGATGCAAGTACAGAGTCTTTATTAATAAGAGTGTAATATAAAGATTATTCCACCACATTAATACTCATCTTCTCTCTCTTTATAATCACAGCACAAATGCTTATGTTCACACGTCAGACTTTCTCTAGTTTCCGTCTCGTCATCAGAGCCACGAGTGTTTCTGAAGAGATGGAGCTGAACTCGTGCGAGAACGAGCTGTAAAACAGCAGAACGATGATGGCAAACGTCCACTCCGATATAGCAGCCGCGTGCTGAAGAACAAAACTCTCCTGGATGAAAAACACGCCGCCTGCAGGACACAACGTTAAGGAACAGCTGGATAAACATCTGGTCATACACTGTAAAAAAAAATCTGTTAAATTTACAGTAAAAAAACAGCAGCGTTCGTTGCCAGAACTTTACTGTAAAAAATATGGTAGCAACAATTTAGGTTTTACAGACTTAACTTAAATTTACAGTAAAAAAAACGGCAGCTATAGTTGCCAAAACTTTACTGTAAAAAATACGGTAGCAACAATTTAGGTTTTACAGACTTAAATTTACAGTAAACCGTATTTCACTACCTGACATAATGTTAATTTACCCACCAATTGAAATACTACATCTGTTTTATACTATTGTTATATACTGACAACCACCAATCACAGTGGTGATGAGAGTCACATGATGAATCAAAGCTTATCACAAGCAAATCTCCACAAGTTAATACTAATATTTTGAAGCTGCACAGTGTCATTCACACACACACTAAACACCATCATGGTAACACAAACTGTAAATTTAACGGTATTTTACTGTAAAATAACATATAAACGTATGGTTAGATCTATCACAGTTATTCACCGTATATAGTACGTAAACTTTCTGTTAACCAATTTACAGCTGTTAACCAAGTTTTTCACCGTAGCATTTTTACAGTAAAATACCATTAAAATCATGATCATTTTTTAACAGTTTTAAGAGCGCTGGTTTTTTATGGCATGTTTTCTCCCTGGCAGTGAAGGATATTGAGTATGAGGGTGGTGAAGGCCAGTGAGGTGAGTATGAGCCTCAGATGAGCCGTCTGGAAGTCCCTCCGCGTCTCGGCCGCGCGGTATGACAGCAGCGTTTGCACACACACGAACAGCAGACTCGCGGGGAAGGCCAGACCCGCGCCCACATAGTGAAGAACTTTAGCATGATCCACCTGCAGAAAACAGAGCCAGCGTCAGTCACAGCACGGACTCTGCAAACGAGTTACAATAGAAAAACATTTTATGACAACCTCCATTTGCATTTTAAATGGGACTTTAAGATGAATTCTATAGGTCTTTATTAGAGATGTGTGGATTAAACGTTGTATGTGTATGTAAATTAAACACAACATTTTTGTTTAATTTATAATTATTGTTGTGCTGTTTTTGCGTTTGTTGAGCCTTTTTGCTACCCTGTAGGGATAAACTATTTGTAAATTAGCTAAAAAAAAAAAACTGTAATTTTTATTTAAAACCTGGATATGTATAATATAAAAAATATTTTTTAAGTTAAAAAAAAGTACTATAACAGTCTTTCCACTTAAAAGTTTCACATTTAAGTCAATGTGTAACTTGCTGTTTGTTTGTGAAATTTACTAGCATTTTCTGTGAAAATTGTTATTGTAAACTCATTAAATTTTTATTATCAATATCAATTTTGCCAACCCCAAAATAATAACAAATAATAAATAATTTAAATGATTTATAATTGAATTTCTGGAATAACAGAATTTTACTATTTCGATTTTAAACAATTATAATTATAATTATTTAATTTAATTATTTAATACATTGCCACTCCTTTATTCTGTAAAATTTTAGCTTGACCTTCTGGAATTACAGAGTTTGCTTGTAATTTTCAATCTAAAAGAAAGTTGAAACCTTCACAATCCATTAAAATATGCTTCAAAATGTTAGACTCTTGCAAATGCATCACTGTAGTGGAGTAAAATAACAAATATGCTTATGGAGAAATTCAGACATGAATTGATACACGAATTGTGATGCTCTTTAATGAATCATATTGAAGAAATAGAGTCATTTTGTTATTGTTTTCTTACTTGAAAGTTTCCAACAATCAGGAGTCCTGCGGCACAGAGCCATCCGGCAAACAGACCCTCGATGTTCAACACGTTATTGCTCTCCTTATGGATCAGTTGAGCGTAACGCAACAGACCAATCACAGTCACTGCAACACACAACAGACCAATCACAGTCACTGCAACACAACAGACCAATCACAGTCACTGCAACACAACAGACCAATCACAGTCACTGCAACACAACGGACCAATCACAGTCACTGCAACACAACGGACCAATCACAGTCACTGCAACACAACAGACCAATCACAGTCACTGCAACACACAACAGACCAATCACAGTCACTGCAACACACAACAGACCAATCACAGTCACTGCAACACAACGGACCAATCACAGTCACTGCAACACAACGGACCAATCACAGTCACTGCAACACAACGGACCAATCACAGTCACTGCAACACAACAGACCAATCACAGTCACTGCAACACAACAGACCAATCACAGTCACTGCAACACACAACAGACCAATCACAGTCACTGCAACACAACAGACCAATCACAGTCACTGCAACACACAACAGACCAATCACAGTCACTGCAATACACAACAGACCAATCACAGTCACTGCAATACACAACAGACCAATCACTGCAACACAACAGACCAATCACTGCAACACACAACAGACCAATCACAGTCACTGCAACACAACAGACCAATCACAGTCACTGCAACACAACAGACCAATCACAGTCACTGCAACACAACAGACCAATCACTGCAACACACAACAGACCAATCACAGTCACTGCAACACAACAGACCAATCACAGTCACTGCAACACAACAGACCAATCACAGTCACTGCAACACAACAGACCAATCACAGTCACTGCAACACAACAGACCAATCACAGTCACTGCAATACACAACAGACCAATCACAGTCACTGCAATACACAACAGACCAATCACAGTCACTGCAACACAACAGACCAATCACAGTCACTGCAACACACAACAGACCAATCACAGTCACTGCAACACAACAGACCAATCACAGTCACTGCAACACAACAGACCAATCACAGTCACTGCAACACACAACAGACCAATCACAGTCACTGCAACACAACAGACCAATCACAGTCACTGCAACACACAACAGACCAATCACAGTCACTGCAACACACAACAGACCAATCACACAACGGACCAATCACAGTCACTGCAACACAACAGACCAATCACAGTCACTGCAACGCAACAGACCAATCACAGTCACTGCAACACAACAGACCAATCACAGTCACTGCAACACACAACGGACCAATCACAGTCACTGCAACATCACTGCAACACACAACAGACCAATCACAGTCACTGCAACACAACAGACCAATCACAGTCACTGCAACGCCACAGACCAATCACAGTCACTGCAACACACAACAGACCAATCACAGTCACTGCAACACACAACGGACCAATCACAGTCACTGCAACACACAACGGACCAATCACAGTCACTGCAACACACAACAGACCAATCACAGACACTGCAACACACAACAGACCAATCACAGACACTGCAACACACAACGGACCAATCACAGTCACTGCAACACAACGGACCAATCACAGTCACTGCAACACACAACAGACCAATCACAGTCACTGCAACACAACGGACCAATCACAGTCACTGCAACGCAACGGACCAATCACAGTCACTGCAACGCAACAGACCAATCACAGTCACTGCAACACACAACGGACCAATCACAGTCACTGCAACACAACGGACCAATCACAGTCACTGCAACACACAACAGACCAATCACAGTCACTGCAACACACAACGGACCAATCACAGTCACTGCAACACACAACGGACCAATCACAGTCACTGCAACACAACGGACCAATCACAGTCACTGCAACACACAACAGACCAATCACAGTCACTGCAACACAACGGACCAATCACAGTCACTGCAACACAACGGACCAATCACAGTCACTGCAACACAACAGACCAATCACAGTCACTGCAACACAACGGACCAATCACAGTCACTGCAACACAACAGACCAATCACAGTCACTGCAACACACAACAGACCAATCACAGTCACTGCAACACAACGGACCAATCACAGTCACTGCAACACAACGGACCAATCACAGTCACTGCAACACAACAGACCAATCACAGTCACTGCAACACAACGGACCAATCACAGTCACTGCAACACACAACGGACCAATCACAGTCACTGCAACACACAACGGACCAATCACAGTCACTGCAACACACAACACAACGGACCAATCACAGTCACTGCAACACAACAGACCAATCACAGTCACTGCAACACACAACAGACCAATCACAGACACTGCAACACAACGGACCAATCACAGTCACTGCAACACACAACAGACCAATCACAGTCACTGCAACACACAACAGACCAATCACATTCACTGCAACACAACAGACCAATCACAGTCACTGCAACACACAACGGACCAATCACAGTCACTGCAACACAACAGACCAATCACAGTCACTGCAACACAACGGACCAATCACAGTCACTGCAACACACAACAGACCAATCACAGTCACTGCAACACACAACAGACCAATCACAGTCACTGCAACACACAACAGACCAATCACAGTCACTGCAACACAACAGACCAATCACAGTCACTGCAACACACAACAGACCAATCACAGTCACTGCAACACAACGGACCAATCACAGTCACTGCAACACAACGGACCAATCACAGTCACTGCAACACAACAGACCAATCACAGTCACTGCAACACAACGGACCAATCACAGTCACTGCAACACACAACGGACCAATCACAGTCACTGCAACACACAACACAACGGACCAATCACAGTCACTGCAACACAACAGACCAATCACAGTCACTGCAACACACAACAGACCAATCACAGACACTGCAACACAACGGACCAATCACAGTCACTGCAACACACAACAGACCAATCACAGTCACTGCAACACAACAGACCAATCACAGTCACTGCAACACACAACGGACCAATCACAGACACTGCAACACAACAGACCAATCACAGACACTGCAACACAACAGACCAATCACTGCAACACACAACAGACCAATCACAGTCACTGCAACACAACAGACCAATCACAGTCACTGCAACACAACAGACCAATCACAGTCACTGCAACACACAACAGACCAATCACAGTCACTGCAACACAACAGACCAATCACAGACACTGCAACACAACAGAGCAATCAGTTAGTGATTCCTGAAACATACTTAGTACTTTGAAGCTAAATTACATTGTAAAGAGTAAAAATATATGATTTCCATTCGAAATTTAAAGAGTATTTAGGATTAAGTGTTTAGTTTCAAGAGTACTCAAAAAAGCACAAACTCAACTGATTTAATCGCTCATTGATTTAATATCTTATAATCACTTAGTTTCACAATTACCCATATTTTCCCTTTATAATGTTCCACTGGTTTTATGTCAGTATGACTTCCAGTAAAATGTTCTCTCAGTGAGGATGAACGATCTCAGTCTCGCTGCTGTCAATCATGACAAGATGTCAGTCAGTCAGAGAAAGAGAAGAGTTTATACAGTTCAGAACAGAATCAATGAATCTCTCACCCAAGAATGAAGCAGCGCTGCACAGCAGACTGAACCAGCAGCTCTCAGGAGGAACACCGCCACATTTACTACACACACACACACACACACACACACACACACACACACACACACACACACACACAGAATGAGGTTTTATAACATGTCTGCCAATATTTACCTTTTGCTCATCTTCTAATTAAAGGTGATGTTGTTGTGTTGTACCTGATGAGTGGGATATTATCCAGCGTGCAGCACAGATCAGCTCCGCTCTGAAGAACCAAAGACGTCTCACAGCTTGAATTATACACCCTACACACACACACACACACACACACACACACACACACACGCACGTTTACTTAGCTATCTAAATGGGGAAATTCCATAGACGTAATGATTTTGTATTATATTCCCTTATACTAACCCTACCCCTAAAACTACCCATCATACACACACACACACACACACACACACACACACACAAACACTAACCCTACCCCTAAAACTACCCATCACACACACACACACACACACACACACACACACACACACACACACACACTAACCCTACCCCTAAAACTACCCATCTCACACACACACACACACTAACCCTACCCCTAAACCTACCCATTTCACACACACACACACACACACACACACACACACACACACACACACACACACACACACACACACACACACACACACACACACACACACACACACACACACACACACACACACACACACACACACACACACACTAACCCTACCCCTAAACCTACCCATCTCACACACACACACACACACACACACACACTAACCCTACCCCTTAACCTACCCATCTCACACACACACACACACACACACTAACCCTACCCCTTAACCTACCCATCTCACACACACACACACACACACACTAACCCTACCCCTTAACCTACCCATCTCACACACACACAGACACACACAATATTTAGTAAAATAATTGATAAAAACGAATAACGCAAAGGGTTGAACATTCCAGGAATCTTTCCTACTCACTAATGGATGTGAGATATCTAAACTCCTGAGATAGTAAACTGTGTAGTTCAACATTTAACTCTAAACAGGTTCAATCAATCTCAAGATCAATCAAGATCAACCAGGTGAGACACACACACACACACGTGTGACATCACTGTCGAAACAACAGGAGATTTATCCGTCACAGCCCCTCATTGATTCAGCCTCTTTAACCTAATAATCAATGTGATCTAATCAAACGCTACAGGATTCATTTAATCTGCTCGTTTATGGATGAGGAGTTTCTGTTGACTGAATAAATCAATCACTCCATTCTGTGTTTGTGACAGAGAGATTCAATACTCACCAGTTATTCACAGGACACACGTGCTGATTGTAGAGTGCCATCGTATATCTGTGGATGGGGGGGGGGGGTGGAGGGAGAGAGAGAGGGGGGGGATGGAGGGAGAGAGAGAGAGAGAGAGAGAGAGAGAGAGAGAGGTTAAAAGAGTCAAGACTTTAAGAAACAGTTTTAGGATCAACTGGGCAAAACTATTTCTTAATAACTATAAGCAGATTTGCACTGAAACAAGTTTTGCATTGGTCACATTCACAGATTGGTTCTGAAAGACATTTAACTCCACTCATCCTTGTTAATTAATAAAAGTTCACTAATTTAAATTAAAACACAATTGCAAAGTTTTTACCCATTAATTAGTTTATAAACACACTCATATCATTACATGCACTAACTCCAAGACACCAGTCCTTCAAAATATGTTATAATATATTTAATAATATATAATTAACATATACTCTTTTTAAAAGAGTATCAGTATACCGGGGTTATTATCGCTAACTAAAAATAAAACCATATAAACATTTATAAATTAATAAAATAAAAGGCAACATTTCTAATTTTCATTTAGTTTAAAACCAAAAACTAAAATTACGTTTATTTCACATATAGCCTATTAACATGAAAACAGAAACTAATTCAAAATATCAACAAAAAACTATAATAGTCACTGACACTAAAATAACACTGCAATATTCAATAAACTATTTAAAATTGAATAAATTCTAACCAACATAACTGAATGAGAATGATAAACACTGTCGTCCAAAAGACAAGTAGATCTTAGATTAAAATGATCAGATCTTCAGGAGTTGTGAGATTTCCAGATTAACATAAACTCGATGTTATGGTGGATATTAACACAGACTCACATGATCCAGATTCCGGGCAGTGTGAACACCGGCAGACTGATGGGAAGCAGGAACCACAGAGACATCTTCTTCACTCTTCTGCAAGAGTTTCTCTCAATCATTTCATCAACTCAAACTCATCTTCATTCTGCTCAAAACATCCCAGAGCAGCCGAAGGTCTGAAGAGGTTTCCCCTCAGCGGCCTGTTATCTGCTCTGTGTGTGTGTGTGTGTGTGTGTGTGACTGAGGAGAGAAACACATGTGATTCTCCTCCTCTTCCTCATCATCTCAACTCATTCATCTTCTTATCTTCAACTCATCAAACATCCTCGTGATCCACATCTGAGAGAAACTCTGGATAAATCTACTCCTGTGCTCTTGTGTTCTTCAGCGAGTGTCCAGCAGGGGGCAGACATTACATTACATTACATTACATCACATTACATTACATTACATTACATTACATTCACGCATTAGACGCTGTTCTCCAAAGCGACTTACACTGCATTTCAAAAGAAACATTTACTCTCTCATCAGTTCTTGCTTTCCCTGGGAATCGAACCCATGACCTTGGCGTTGCAAGCGCTAACGCTCTACTGTTTGAGCAGGAATAAAGAAAAATGATCATAAATGTTTCTTGAGCATCAAATCATCATATTAGAGTGATTTGTGAAGGATCATGTGACACTGAAGACTGGAGTAATGATGCTGAACATTCAGCTTTGATCACAGGAATAAATTACACTTTACTGTATATTCACATAGAGAACAGATCATTTACATTACAATAATATTTCACTTTTTCCCTGTAAGTTTGATCAAATAAACACAGCCATGGTGAGCAGAAGAGACTCTTTCAACGACATTAAAATATCTACAGCGCTAGTGTATGTCAGCTGTGTTTTAGCTCTATAATGATAGCACTTACATCCAAATAATAAAGTGTGGAAATGAAAACAATGAAGAAATAATGCATGCAACAAAAATTGTTACATTTAAACATTTGCAACATTTTTTTTAAAACTATATGAAAGTTGAAGAACTCATTTAAAATAAAAATATACAGCATTCAATAGATTAGACACGCTTTTGTTTATAGTAGACATTTACATTTATCATCTCTAAACTCAAAGAATGACCATGCTGAAAGTGTGTTCATTAGGTGTTTATTCATTAATAAACTTGTAAACAGACGATTAGGACTTCCCAATAAAATTAATTATATTATATATTAATTATAATTAATAATACATAGGGTTAATTGTTCATATAAAGATAAAGGGTGAGAGAAATGATGTTTGAATTGATATTTCTAATGTTTGAGAAGGTCTAGATAATGAATCAAGCAGATCTTCTCTCAAAGTCAAGAACATTCTTCAAAGAACGACGTTCAAATTCATGGAATGTTTTTTTTCTGAAACGTTTCAGTTGGACATTAATCTGGCGTTTTTTAAATGTAACAACTTGTTTCAGAACGTTCAGAGAACATTCAAAAGTAACGTTCCCATGTTTAAAAAACGATACAATGGAATGTTCCATTAACATCTGCATAACCAAGAGAAAACGCTTTTAAAACATTTAAAAACGGGATGTTTTGAACACTTAGAGTAATAATAACGATTTCTAACTTATGGGGAACATCAGCCAAACGTTCTGGGAAGACGCTGAATCTCGCCACAGACGGCTGGATTTACACGAAACACGTTCCTCAGGAGTTCAGCATTCACAGATCACTGCGCTGATAGAAGCGTACACACACCAGAACAACACACACTGCTGTATGCCTGAGCAGAAAGACCAGTTTACCGCCAGTACACTCCTTCAGCACGAGATAAATGTGTGTTCGGCCAGTCAGACCTGTTCAGCGTTCACACTGAGACTTCTGGAAGCGTCATGTACTCTACAGACTCTGAAGTGAGGAAATAGAACATTCTAGATCACGTTTCACAGCAGATTACAGTACAAAACAATCTGCAAGAAGGGCATTTTACTATAGAAACTGCTTTTTAAGCATATTCTCTTAAATATTTTTTTTACAATGAGATTTTAGCATTTCACTCTGTGATTAATAAAGGACAGTGACACTGTCACACATCAGAGGAGAAGTGTCAATATCAGTGTTTAGTGAACATTAACACCTTTAACTCATTAACTTCCATTGATGAAACATGATAACATTTCAACAGGCACAATTCATCCCAAAATCATTAGAAAAACATGAAATGATATTTTGCATTAATAAAACGAAGCCTATGTCAGTGTTGGGGAAAGTAACGCGAGTTATGTAATCAGATTACTTTTTAGGTAACATTACTTTTAAATTTACAACAAAATACCTGAGTTACTGTGAGAAAAAGTAACACAAAAGTATAATTATTTTGTATATATAAATGCACACACATATGCATGTATACATTAGATGCGATTAATCGTCGCCCAGCACTACTTTCTATAAAAAGTAACTCAATTAGTTACTTTTTTTAGGGAGTTCTGCAATATTGTAATGCATTATTTTTAACAGTAACTTTCCCCAACGCTAGCCTATTTTTAGAACAACAGGATTGTTTGCACTGAAAAAGGTCACAATGCAATTTGTGATAAAAATGGCTTTATTTTCCTAATGCAAAATATAATTTCTCATGAGATATGAGCTGGACATTTATGATGCATGCAAACTACTGTAGTGCTTTAAAGTTTCCTTCATGGATGGCTTTGCATATTTAACAGAACAAACACCCAAGCATTCAGAAGCGGACAGGAGGTTCATGTTACTCTCGTTTCTCTCTCTTCTCGTCCGCTGGGCGTTTGAGGTACGAGTTATAGAAGAAGAGAGAGAAGAGCAGAAGGTAGCTGAGGTACATGGCAGAGCCGAAGATGATGTTGTGCATGGTGGACACGCAGTGAACGTGGTGTTTCCATCTGAAGACGAGCACCAGAACGCTGAGACCCGCGAGCATCTGCAACATCTGCATCAGCGTGATTAGCATAGCGAACGGTTTCGGCACGCGGACGCCGGCCGCTCTGGCGGTGTAGTAGCTGTACATGAACGCGTGGACGGTGTAGTTGATGGTCATGAACCAGCCGCCGCCGGCCACGTGATCTTTATACGAGTACCAGCTGTACAGCAGGACCGTGATGTGATGATACCAGTGCAGGAAGATCAGACGCTGCTTACGCAGAACTATGAACATCGTGTCACCTGATCCGAACACAAACACAGGAGTAAAGGACACATCACAGGAAACAGCTTTCAGTACACAACCAGCAGACACAGTAACGTTCTGGCAAGCTTCTCTTAAGGTCATGGACAAATGTTCTTCCAGTAACGCTAATATCATGTTCAGTCGGTGTTATCTGGTCTTTAATAATGTGCTCAAAACAGTATTTATGCATCTTTCAAGGAGATTTTTTTTTTTCTTTGAAATGTTTCAGTTGGACGTTCATGTAACATTTTTCTTTCAGAACATTCCGAGAACGTTCAAAAGTAACATTCTCATAATGTTTGAACGTTCAAAAGTAACATTCTCATAATGTTTGAACGTTCAAAAGTAACATTCTCATAATGTTTGAACGTTCAAAAGTAACATTCTCATAATGTTTGAACGTTCAAAAGTAACATTCTCATAATGTTTGCAAAATGGAATGTTCCGTTAATGTTCACATAAAAAAAAAACTAAAAAAAAACCCCAGAACAATCAGAAATAACTTAATGGGAACATTAGCAAAACGAACATATTTTTGTTAGCTGGGAAATTGAGCTTAACTGTCAGAAAAAGTCACAATGAAAAAAAAATTGCTAAATATAATTTCACATATTCTGGGGTGAAATATTCATAAAAAAACCAGTACATCAAAAACTCTGTGCATAACTGTTTTAAACCTGAAAAATATTTTAGGGGTTAAATGTTATAATTTGGGGGTTGAAAGTTTAAAGATTAGAGTTCATAAACTAAAGTTGTAAAGTTGTAAATAAAACAAAGATTATTGGAGTATATTTTACAAGAAAATACTATTTATTAGTGCTGTCAAATCGATTAAAAGCGATTAATCGCATAAAAGTTTGTGTTTATATATGTGTGAGTGTATATATAGTATTTAGTACTGTCCTGAATAAGATATTTTAGTTTTTTTTTTTCATATAGTCCACAAAATGAAAAAATATTTTTTTGTGTGTGGATCTCCAGGTAACGACACAAGAATCAGTGGTTTATAAACTTTTGAACGGGGTCATTTTAATAAATTCAGCTATTTTTATGTTTTGTGGACTATATGCAAAAAAAAAAAAAAGAGTAAAATATCTTATTCAGGACAGTAATAAATAAAAAATAACATGCATTTTGTATGATCTCTCTTATTTTGTTAAAATTATTTACATTTTCTGCAAGGGGTTCACATACTTTTTCTTGCAACTTTATATATATATGTGTGTGTGTGTGTGTCTGTTAGTATATACAAATACACACACACATATTATATAAACACAAACTTTGTTGTTAGATGTGATTAATCAGTTTGACAGCACTACTATTTATATTATAGTATGTCTATACTGGGTCAAATATGGACAAACCCAGCCGTTGGTTTACATTTTTAAATTATCTTTTTAACCCAACGATTAGGTTTGTCCATATTTGAGCCAAACATGGGTTGATAAAACCCAGCATTTTTTACAGTGTATAGTCTTTCTACTATAAAAGTAAATCCCACTCCACTTTTTGTCTGTCAGTGAGCTCACCTTCGTACAGCTTAAAGAGGAGCTTGAGTTATGAATCTGAATCGGTCAGTATTATGAGTGTGTGATGAACATGAGTCTCACCGAGCTCCGGCGCTTTACTCAGAGCGAACGCAAACGCCCAGAACTTGCTGACGGGAGCGCTGTAGAAGTCCGTGTCACACACAGACTGCCTGAACCCGTGTGTCGTCACCACCGTGAACATGTACCAGCTCGTCCTCAGCGCACCTACAATACTGAGACACACACACAACAGCAATGAGGAAGAGCTACTGCTCTAACCTGAGATCAACCTGAGATCAGCCTGAGATCAACCTGAGATCAACCCTGAGATCAACCTGAGATCAACCCTGAGATCAACCTGAGATCAACCCTGAGATCAACCTGAGATCAACCCTGAGATCAACCTGAGATCAGCCTGAGATCAACCTGAGATCAACCTGAGATCAACCCTGAGATCAACCTGAGATCAACCTGAGATCAATCCTGAGATCAACCTGAGATCAACCTGAGATCAACCCTGAGATCAACCTGAGATCAACCCTGAGATCAACCTGAGATCAACCCTGAGATCAACCTGAGATCAACCTGAGATCAACCTGAGATCAACCCTGAGATCAACCCTAAGATCAACCCTGAGATCAACCTGAGATCAACCCTGAGATCAACCTGAGATCAACCCTGAGATCAACCTGAGATCAACCTGAGATCAACCTGAGATCAACCCTGAGATCAACCCTAAGATCAACCCTGAGATCAACCTGAGATCAACCTGAGATCAACCCTGAGATCAACCTGAGAACAACCCTGAGATCAACCTGAGATCAACCTGAGATCAACCTGAGATCAGCCTGAGATCAGCCTGAGATCAACCTGAGATCAACCCTGAGATCAACCCTGAGATCAACCTGAGATCAACCTGAGATCAGCCTGAGATCAACCCTGAGATCAACCCTGAGATCAACCCTGAGATCAACCTGAGATCAGCCTGAGATCAACCTGAGATCAACCTGAGATCAACCTGAGATCAGCCTGAGATCAACCTGAGATCAACCTGAGATCAACCCTGAGATCAACCCTGAGATCAACCTGAGATCAACCTGAGATCAGCCTGAGATCAACCTGAGATCAACCTGAGATCAACCCTGAGATCAACCCTGAGATCAACCTGAGATCAACCTGAGATCAGCCTGAGATCACCCTGAGCCGCTGCATTCATTCTCGAAGTCAAGACTCAGAACTCCTTTGTCCAGAAGAAACGTGTATGAATGATCGCTGCTGATGGATGATGGAAACAGTGTTTAATTGTATAATTTAGTGAATTCTGTGTGTGTGTTTTTAAAGGGACGGTTCGGAGTAAAATCAACCTAGGGTCCTCTGCACCATGACCTCGAGCTGGGTTAGCGGTAGCATGAGCCGTCAGGCTAGTGTTATTTAAATAAACTCCTGATGTACTTACAAACTTTCCAATGCCTCGTTTTATGAGTACAGAACCTATTTGTTCTACTGTAGAAGTTTGGTCCATTCTGGGCATTATTAGTGGGGTAATTTATGAGATACAGCCTTGGATCCATTAGCGCCTGCACTAAACCATCCGGCTGATATCTCTAAGTAACCTCTAACTTTAATAATGTTCGACCAAGGGGAAAAGGCTTCTGGAGGGGGGTTCGGCTCAAGGTCATGGTGCAGAGGACCCTGGGTTGATTTCACTTAATTGTCTAATTTAGTGAATTCTGTGTGTGTGTTGTTAATGTGTTAGAGTCTGTGTGTGTGTGTGTGTGTGTGTGTGTGTGTGTGTGTGTGTGTTTTTTTTGGAATGATGGAAACAGTGTTTAATTGTGTAATTTAGTGCATTCTGTGTGTGTTGTTAATGTGTTAGTGTCTGTGTGTGTGTTTTTTTTGGAATGATGGAAACAGTGTTTAATTGTGTAATTTAGTGAATTATGTGTGTGTGTTGTTAATGTGTTAGTGTCTGTGTGTGTGTGTTTTTTTTTGGAATGATTGAAACAGTGTTTAATTGTGTAATTTAGTGCATTCTGTGTGTGTTGTTAATGTGTTAGTGTCTGTGTGTGTGTGTGTGTGTGTGTGTGTTTTTTTTGGAATGATGGAAACAGTGTTTAATTGTGTAATTTAGTGCATTCTGTGTGTGTTGTTAATGTGTTAGTGTCTGTGTGTGTGTGTGTGTGTGTGTGTGTGTTTTTTTTGGAATGATGGAAACAGTGTTTAATTGTGTAATTTAGTGCATTCTGTGTGTGTTGTTAATGTGTTAGTGTCTGTGTGTGTGTGTGTGTGTGTGTGTGTGTGTGTGTGTGTGTGTGTGTGTGTGTGTGTGTGTGTGTGTGTTTTTGGAATGATGGAAACAGTGTTTAATTGTGTAATTTAGTGCATTCTGTGTGCGTTGTTAATGTGTTAGTGTCTGTGTGTGTGTGTTTTTTTGGAATGATGGAAACAGTGTTTAATTGTGTAATTTAGTGAATTCTGTGTGTGTGTTGTTAATGTGTGATGTGTTTTTAACGTTCTGTGAGAAACAGGATGGACAGTAAAGTTGACCTGATGTGTTTCTCACCTGAATAACGCCAGACTCAGAGACCAGAGCATGAGCGGCGTCCGCAGGTCCAACTTCTGCCGGTGTTTCATATAAACACGACCCAGATATACAGCCACCGCATACGTGCCAGACAGGACAAACGCCGTTCCCCTGGAACACACTCAGGACGATTACACTTCAGTCGCAGAACTCATGAAAACATTCACAGAGATATGAGTTATGCAGGTGGCGATAATAATCAGTTTATTACAGAATAAACGTGACAGAATGCAAGGAAAGGGTATTTAAGGTTTTAAGTTATTTAAAAATAGCAATTATTCAAATGTAAGGCATCTATCTTTTATAACCCCTCCCATTTATAATATTATAAATCTAAAATTACGTTACATTATTATATTATTCTTTATCTACCCACTCCTGTAATGGACTGTACTGTTAAATGTGTTCTTTGTTTATTTATGTAATTTTAATAGACTATTTAATAGATTAATAACTAACTAATAATTGTTTATTTTTTACATTTATTACAGCATTTCATAGTTTTTTTCTAAAGGTACTTGTTATATTTCCACTTGTCTACATATTTATTTTAATCTTATTTAATTTTTTGTGTTTTACACAGCATCTGTCTAGACTTTTCCACAGATATTTATTATATTTCCACTTTTTTATTTATTTATTTTAATCTTATTTTATTTATTTTTTACAGCATTTCTCTAGATTTTTGCTACGAATACTTATTATATTTCCACTTTTTTTACTGTACTTATTTATTTTAATCTTATTTATTTGTCTAAAATTTTCCACATAACAACGTCTCTGTCCTGATCTAAACCATCAACTAAAAGATTTTGATGTCACAATCAGCCGAAAGGTCAAAGGTGAGCGTATCTCTGCCATCCTTCACGTGAACCTGCTCTTATCACACACATCTATCAATCAATCACAGCAGAATAGAGTTCATTCAGTCCACAATGGGAACACACACACATTAATACACAAGAATCACAAGTTTTTTGGGGGTTTGTTGTTTATTAATGTAATTGTGAAATTTGTGATGAAAGGTCAAAGGTAATTCTCTCAGTCTGATGACTTTACTGCCTCACTTTAATGAGCAGGGAGTGTTTAAAGCAAACTACAGACTGCCTTTACTAACATTCCTGTGTAATATTACGCTTAAAGTAAAATACATGTTAGATATATGACATATATTGCACAATACACATTTTGAGAATCTTACACTGTATGCTACTGTAATTTTAAATGATGTGTATTATAATGTGTAGGCTATTATGTATTGCACATCACATTAAATGTGTGTATATAGCTATTATATTCTATAGTGTCCTGCTTTTGCATGATAATACTCTTCATTTATGAGTTGAGTAGATATTAATAGATGAGATGAATCAGTGATTCATTTTCGGCTCAATTGACTCACCAGTTCTGCTGAAACCATTCAAGCGCGACTCGTTCATCAAACTGGCGCTCAAAGTCAAACGCGTGAAGTGAATCGTTCATCTTCATCTTCAAGTGTGCGAATCTTCTGTGGATGAAGTGATGAAGGTGTTTCCGAAAGGAAACCCAAGAGGATCGGTGAGGTGTACGAGCAACACGAACACACTCCTGCTGAACTTCATCATTACACACGCGAGAGGGAGGAGTCAGAGCAGCGAGCCCATCCAATCACAGTCGAAGGATCTGCATATTTCATCATACGAGCGACTAAAAGCTTTCTATTCATGAGAACAGATTTGTACACTTAAATCTTGTAGAGCTTGAAAACATTGTACAATCTTTGAATCTCTTAAATCATTAATAAAAAAATGGAAGTCTAGACTTCAACAGCTTAAAAATTATCCTGTACTTGTTTAAATTAAACCAAATCACTTACTAACCTTATCTGTGAAAGGTTATTTTTTTTTATCTAATAATATTTTAACAACATCAATGATATATATATATACAATTTTTTACAGTATTTCTCTATTTTTTTTCTACTGATACTTATTACATTTCCACTTTTTGACTTCTTATTTTATTTTATTGGTTTTTTTATTTTTTTATTTACTTTATATATCAAAGTTTTGTATTAAGTAGAAAACCTCTACCATCCTGAAAGGGGTTGAGAAGCATCCAGGCCAGTTTCCAGTTTCTTTCTCGGCTTTCTGACTGCTAAACAACTGAAACAACACTGAAACAACCCTGGCTTGTCAGCGGACTATAAAGCACAATTCACACTGGCCAAAAGAAAGCCAACACACACCAACAAACTCCAGCATTAGATCATGGATTTAACACAATCGAATGCTGCCTGTCACTAATGCATTCAAGTCGGAAACACTATATGACAAATGTGCATAGTTTTGAATATATTTATATTTTACATTATTAATATTAATATTTTATGATTTATGCATGGTATCTAACAAAGACATTTAAAGTTCAACTGAAGTGCCTTGAAACGGGGGTCATTATTCAATGCGTTGACGTCATTTCCACTGAAACAGGAAGACAGGGCGGGGCATATCGAACAGCTCCTCCCCTTTTTTAAATAGCCAATAGCGTTCGGTTTATATCACAGCTCGGCCAGAGCCATTGATCTCGGTAAAGCCGCAGTTTCCTCCTTAATCTCTAACCGTTTCTCCTCCTAATCTCCTCCATATCGCTTTAAAATACAGCATTCTCTGCAGAATTCAAATGGTTCAGATTCGTTTTCTGTTCTGCGGCGACTCGATTATATGATCCGCTCTGTGCTATCGTGTCTCTGGACCGGAGACTTCATTCGCCCCAACGATAAGCATATTTACACTGTTTGAATAATTCCCTATCCCCTATATAGTGCACCATGTGCCATTCACCATCACTACAATTGACTGATTAGCGTCTATTTATAATGTAGGGGGTGGAGCTTCAGACTCTAGAGAGCATTTGATTGGACAGAAAATCTGATGAGAAGCTGAAGTGCAGAGTGATGTCATCAAAATCATTGATCCTTCCTGGTGGAAATAAGAGACTGTAAGTTTTGAATGTTTATATCTTCTAAATGCGAATTTTGTTATTGTTTTGGAGCACACTAGCTTATAGATAGCAGTAAGGCTAACATTCATGCTAAAAGACGAAGACATTTTTTTTATTTCATGGGGACTTTAAGCCAGAATTATTTAATGTGTTTTTAATTTTTGTAATTTAATTAATTGAATAATTAAAAATGATTGCACTGTTAGGTCGTAAAGAGACTTTTATTTTGAAAAATTGCGCTGTTCTGTTTATCGTGTCGCTGCTGCTTCCTGCTTCACTGCTATAGTTTTCATATAACAGTAAACATGCGGACAACTGCATGAACTCTCTCGCTGCAAGTATGTTACTTAATATTTCTCAACTAATATTAAGCCACAGTTCATTCATTAATCATTCAAACTCTTATTAGTTACACCCAGATTCGAACGGCCTTACTTAATGATGTCAGTGCATGAAAACACTCTCTCTGTGTTTGCTGTTGTCTGTTGTTCTCGTTTGTTATCAGTGAGTGACAGCTTGTGAATTCTTATGGGCGTTGTTGTATGAAATACTGACTCTGAAGAAACTCCTTTATTAGTGGTTTTAGATGACTGCAATAATGAAAGTGCTGCTGCTGAAAGAGCCAAGAGAGAGTGAAAATGAAGCAGACCCTTATATCAAGGTAATAATATTATAATAATAATATAATAATAATCATCACAATAGCTTTGAGAGAGTAATATTGGGCTTGTATTTCAGGAACTGGCTTCATATGGACATACAGCTACTTTGATCCCGGTTCTGTCTTTCAAATTTGTGTCTCTAAATGAGCTTTTAGAGAGGGTGAGTTTGTGGAAATCTGTTTCTGGAGTTGAATAAGGTTTTGTTTTATTAGATATGATCTGACTGTGTTTGTGAAACACCAGCTCTTTCAGCCCGAGAGGTTTGGAGGTCTGATCTTCACGAGTCCCAGAGCCGTGGAGGCCGTCAAGATGTGCTTAGAGACACACACACACACACACAGTAAGTATGGACCACACAGTCACAGGGTGGAAGAGTACGGGATTTTGTAATGGGAACCTAAGCTTAAACAGTTGTTCATAGGTTCGATTACCGGAGGATGCATGCATTTTGTTGAATCTTGCATGCAGTGTAAATGGCTTTGGATAAAAGCGTAAATGTAAATGTTCTTCCGTGAGCACTTAACCTCTTATAAAACAAAAAAATTGCTTTTCCTTCAATCCTCCCTTGTCTTGAGTAATGCCTGAACTGTGTGTTTTGAGCACTTCTTCTTGCGTTGTTTGTTCCTCTTAGTCCTCATTTGCAAGTCATGACTTACATGACTCATTTTAATCATTGCTAAATGACTAAATGTAAATGTTACTGTCTGTATGTGGAATAAGAGTTTAGTAAATGCTCACGGAAAACTACTAAAGTTTACAGTTTCATCACTTTTTATCACTTTTGTTACAAGTTGACATTGAATTTATCTCAGTTTGTTAATGTTCACAGTGCATTATCTAATGTTAACAGATACGACTTATGTTTTTAATAATGTGCATTAACATCAACTGAGATTAATACATCCGGTAGAGTCAGTAATGTTAACTAATGTCGTTAACTAGTCTGAACAGATCTAGTTGAGCTTATTGTAGAGTGTTGCCTTTCTGTCACAATGTATCGTGTCACAATATATCGCTATACAAAAGTGCATGAATATGTATCGCGGATAGTTCACCCAAAATGAAAATTACTGTGCGTGAAAAAATTCAAGTTTACACAGTGTTTAAGTGTCAGAACTACAGTAAACTACTATATATAATGTTGAATATAAAGTATAATAATGCAATGAGGGAATTATTAGTGTGTCCTGATAATGTCAAATGTCTGATGTTTCCAGTAAAAGTGTCCTACATTATTTTAAATATATCTAATCAATACAATAATTCAGTGTTTTCATCTTCAGAATCATGAATATTGTTATTCTGGCGTCTCTATTGTCCTGCATTGGGTTTCAGCACCAAGTCCAAGAATATTCATTTACACACACAATGTAAAACTAAATTTAGCATTTTAATCAACAGTTCATTATTGTGACATGAGTGTATCGTTACACCTCTACTTTCTCTTATCTCGTGTCTTCATCCTCCCTCCAGAATGGGACGCAGTGAAAGACGAGTGGAATGCAAAGTCAGTTTATGTGGTTGGAAAAGCGACAGCATCTTTAGGTACGTGTCACTTCAGCTGAACACACACTTCAGCTGAACACACACATCTCTGAACACACACTTCAGCTGAACACACACATCTCTGAACACACACATCCGAAGGTAACCTCGCAGGTGTTCGGTGGGATTCACACGTCCCTGCCGTTTCCCTGATCAGTGTTTTACGGTGAAGGAAGTGTGTGTGTGTGTGTGTGTCTGTGTGTGTTTGCTGCACACCTGCGTCCTGGCAGTAAATCTGCTCACACCTGAACGCCACCTGTGCTTCATCATCACATGACCTTCTTCTCTCTCTTTGCAATTACTGCAAAAACCTTTATTTTTATTTAGACCCTGCCCAGATATATATATATATAAATGAAACTGTCAGATCTTGATCACGATGTCTTTGCAGTCGCAGGTTTTAATAGTTGTGTTGAAATGTTTAGTTGCAGATCTGGGTCTGTGTCCGCTGGGTGAAGAAACGGGAACCGCAGACTCGCTCTCACTGCTCATCCTGCAGAGTACGACACACACACACACACACACACACACACACACACACTACCTCTCTCTGAGGCCAGCAGAATATAACACACTGCTATAATAACTGTGTTTGCTGTATATATGAGTGTGTGTTCATGTTGAGTTTCAGGAGAGAACCGAGAGTCTCTGCCGCTGTTCTTTCCCTGTGGATCCATCAAACGGGAAGTCCTGCCCACCGCGCTCAGAAACAACCGTGAGACCATCTATCCAAACATTTACACACCTTACACAATCCAAAATGTTCTGTTTGCAATATGATGTTTCTATTAAAGGAACACGCCGGGTTTTTGGGACTTTAGCTTATTCCCCGTATCCCCCAGAGTTAGATAAGTCCACACACACCCTTCTCATCTCCGTGCGTGCCGTAACTCTCTGACGCACCCACCGCTAGCCTAGCTTAGCACAAAGACTGGAGGTAAACAGCTCCAGCTAGCATACTGCTCCCAATAAGTGACAAAATAACACCAACATTTTCCTATTTACATGTTGTGATGTGTATAGTCACAGCGTGAACAAGGTCACATGACACACTGCCGTCTTCTAACCGTACACATACTGGGAACTATATTATCAGAAGGCGAAGCACTGCTACTTCTGCGGAGTGATTTACTAGCTACTAGCTTGCTAGTCACGTTGGTTTTGTTGACGGAAGTAACAACGGTGCTTTTCAGGTGTTGCGCTAATCACTCCGCCCAAGTAGCAGTGCTTCGCCTTCTGAGAATATAGTTCCCAGTACGGTTAGAAGACGGCAGTGTGTCATGTGACCTTGTTATTCGTACACGCTGACTATACACATCACAACATGTAAATAGGAAAATGTTGGCGTTATTTTGTCACTTATTGGGAGCAGTATGCTAGCTGGAGCTGTTTACCTCCAGTGTTTGTGCTAAGCTAGGCTAGTGGTGGGTGCGTCAGACAGAGTTACGGCACGCGCGGAGATGAGAAGGGTGTGTGTGGACTTATCTAACTCTGGGGGATACGGGGAATAAGCTAAAGTCCCAAAAAGTCGGCGTGTTCCTTTAAGATTATGGAGTATTATGCACATTTAACAGGTTTTATCATCCCTAAATAATCCTATATTTGAGTTGTTTCATGTATTTGACTCAGTGTGGATGTTTTCCCTGTTTCTGTGTCAGGCGTTCCTCTGGAGACTCTGACCGTCTATCAGACTTCTGAACATCCTGATCTGCAGAACAACATCACGGATTACTTCACGCAGCAGGTGTCCGTCAGATATTATATTACAGAGGATACTCTCAGTGTTGATGTGCAGAAGTTTAAATGCCTTTCAAATGTTACATACACTTCATGTGTGTGTGTGTGTGTGTGTGTTCAGGGCGTCCCTGCTAGTGTGGCGTTCTTCAGCCCGTCAGGAGTGACGTTCTGTTTGGACTTGTTGAAGAGACTGTCAGGATCTCAGCTGGAGCAGATAAAGGTGCGACACACACACACACACACACACACACACACACACATCAGAGATGTATCCTTCATCCCAGCTGTGACAGAGCTGTGTTCTTCAGTTTGCAGTGATCGGACCCACGACGGCAGACGCGCTGGAGTCTCACGGACTGACGGTCAGATGTTGTGCTGAGAAACCCACGGCTAAACACCTCGCAACTGCCATCGCACGGGCCCTGCAGTGACCCCTGACCTCTGACCCCTGACCTCTGACCCTCAGCCCCTCAGAGTTCAGGGAGGCTTTGCATTGGCAAATATTTGTCAGTATATGGATATTAGATATAAATAATGTTTTAAATGAACTTTTATCTGTCTGTATTAGTAGGAAGAAGAAAACATTTCATGCATCAGTTTATCGGCATCAGAATCATCATCATGTTTTGCACTAAGTTCTGTTTGTAGGAATCTCCTTATTGATCTGTTTATGTTGAATGCAAGTGACTTTCAGTGTGATGTTATCAATGTGAACTGAAGATTTAAAAAAAAAAGTGCTATGAGTCATGATACTTTGATGAAATATGCTTTATAAAGTGAAGTATTAAAAAATAAATGGTATATTCTCCTCAAATAATGTTGATGAGCATAATCTTAATAACTTAAAAAGGTTAAAGTAGATTTCTAATTATTTCAGTTTTATCTAAATATAAAAATAAAAATAAATATATATTCAAGTGTGTATATGCTCAATGTTGATGGGCAGAAATTTAAGTAACTTTTTTTAAATTATTTTATTTAAATAATATTATATTAAAGTGGACATTCTCCTTAATGTTGTTGGCCGAATTTTAAATAACATTTTTCATTACATGTATAAGTAATTTTATTTAAATCATATAATTTAAGTAATGCACGAAATGCGCGCAGGTGTCGTCATGACAGTGATTGACGGTGTGAGTTGCGCCCGCGTGCACGCGCTCAGGTGTGTTTCTCTCAGGTAGGTGTGAGTCGCGTGGCTTCATATGCAGCTGTGTGAAGGTGGTCACTTGTTTTGGGGTGAAATAATCCTCCGCTGTTTCACACAGAGGCGCGAGCGCGTGAGGAAGTTATTAAGACACGCCCCCTCTATCATCTATAGACAGTATAAACCGCGTGTCGAGTTCAGTCTCACTCCGAGTTCAGAGTCTCAGTCACACACACACACACACACGAGTCTCAGTGCTGGACAGACTCTAACGATGCTGGTCGCGATCCGGCTGATCTTCATCCTCCGGTCCTTCATCTTCATCAGCGCAGAGAAGATCTTCCACAGCAGAGATCATTCAGATGTGCTGAGCGACATCCATCAGGCTGAGCTCATCACTGACACCGACACTGCAGAGGTCCATCCATCCATCCATCCATCTATGCGTCTATCCGTCTGTCTGTCTGTCTGTCTGTCTATCTGTCTGTCTGTCTGTCTGTCTGTCTATCCGTCTGTCTGTCCGTCTATCTGTCTGTCTGTCTATCCGTCTGTCTGTCTTATCTGTCTGTCTGTCTGTCTTATCTGTCTGTCTGTCTGTCTGTCTGTCTGTCTGTCTGTCTATCCGTCCATCTGTCTGTCTGTCTGTCTATCCGTCTGTCTGTCTGTCTATCTGTCTGTCTGTCTGTCCGTCTATCTGTCTGTCTGTCTGTCTATCTGTCTGTCTGTCTGTCTGTCTGTCTGTCTATCCGTCTGTCTGTCTGTCTATCCGTCTGTCTATCCGTCTGTCTATCTGTGTGTCTGTCTGTCTGTCTGTCTGTGTGTCTATCTATCTATCTATCCGTCTGTCTATCCGTCTGTCTATCCGTCTGTCTATCTGTGTGTCTGTCTGTCTGTCTGTGTGTGTCTATCTATCTATCTATCTATCTATCCATCTGTCTGTCTGTCTATCCGTCTGTCTATCTGTGTGTCTGTCTGTCTGTGTGTCTATCTATCTATCTATCTATCTATCTATCTATCTATCTATCTATCTATCTATCTATCTGTTAAGTCATGTATTACTAAGTAGGTTTAGTTATTGGCCTATATTGATCTCTGCCTCTCTCTGTATTATCTCAGGTGTTTCTGTCTAAGTATGGGTTCATTAAAGCAGGAGACGTCGATGATCCTCAGACCTCAGCAGAAGCTTCGGGTGATTCAGACATCGCTCTCTCTCTGGACCTTCAGGAGGACGGATCCACATCGCATGATCTCCAGTTCCTCGCGGCGCTGAAGGACTTCCAGAGGCTCAATGCTCTTCCAGTCACAGGTGTGTTTGATGACGCCACCAAAGCAGCCATGAATAAACCCAGATGTGGCGTCCCGGACCTGGACGAGGAACCGGAGTCCAACAGCACCACGATACTCGATCACACTGATACTCGGACATCCAGTAATACCCAACCTCCTGTGAGGAAGAAACGGCACCTGGCAGCGCTTCTGAAGAGCAGGAGGAGGAGAGACACTGGCGAGGGTTCGGGACACATGGCGTTCTCCAAGAGTCCTCAGACGAGCAGGACCAGGAGAGACACCGGCGAGGGTTCGGGTCACATGGCGTTCTCCAAGAGTCCTCAGACGAGCAGGACCAGGAGAGACACCGGCGAGGGTTCAGGACACATGGCGTTCTCCAAGAGTCCTCAGACGAGCAGGACCAGGAGAGACACCGGCGAGGGTTCGGGTCACATGGCGTTCTCCAAGAGTCCTCAGACGAGCAGGACCAGGAGAGACACCGGCGAGGGTTCGGGTCACATGGCGTTCTCCAAGAGTCCTCAGACGAGCAGGACCAGGAGAGACGCCGGCGAGGGTTCAGGACACATGGCGTTCTCCAAGAGTCCTCAGACGAGCAGGACCAGGAGAGACACTGGCGAGGGTTCGGGTCACATGGCGTTCTCCAAGAGTCCTCAGACGAGCAGGACCAGGAGAGACACCGGCGAGGGTTCGGGTCACATGGCGTTCTCCAAGAGTCCTCAGACGAGCAGGACCAGGAGAGACGCCGGCGAGGGTTCGGGTCACATGGCGTTCTCCAAGAGTCCTCAGACGAGCAGGACCAGGAGAGACGCCGGCGAGGGTTCGGGTCACATGGCGTTCTCCAAGAGTCCTCAGACGAGCAGGACCAGGAGAGACGCCGGCGAGGGTTCGGGTCACATGGCGTTCTCCAAGAGTCTCCTGAAGTGGCGTCTGATCGGGGAAGGTTACAGCAGTCAGCTGTCCATCGATGAGCAGAAGTACATCTTCAGACTCGCCTTCCGCATGTGGAGTGAAGTTTCCCCGCTGCGGTTTGTTGAGGACGTTCACTCTCCTCTGGAGGACATCGACATCAGACTGGGCTTCGGGACAGGTCGGTTCATCTAAAAATGACAGTTCTGTCATTAATTACTCACCCTCATGTCATTCCAAACTTCTAAACACTAATGAAGATCTTTTTAATGAAATCTGAGAGATTTCTGTCCCTCCACTGACAACCTAAGCAACTACCACTTCAAAAAGTTACTGAAGAGATCATAAAAATAGCCTAATACATATGAATTTAGCGGTTTAGTCTTAAATTTCTGAGACTCGATCGCTTTATCACTTAATTAGAATAATCAGTGCTTTACCGCTATATTAATGTGATAAGTCGTGTTTTTTCTGATTGAATCAATCTTAATACAATATTAAGAACTAAAAACTTTAATAAAAACATTTCTGATTGTATTAAATAATATATTTCTGTTGTAATTTATTCATTTTGGTGCAGCACTGAAAGTCAGTCTAAAGCCTCAGCCCTTTATTTTCACTTCACTCCTTTAGGATAAGTGTTTTATTTTCACATGTGTAACTCTGTGGTGACGGAGCCTCTGCTGCCCCCTACAGGCCGACATCTGGGCTGCTCTCAGCGGTTTGACGGCGCGGGCCGAGAGTTTGCTCACGCGTGGTTCCTCGGAGACATTCATTTCGATGATGATGAGCATTTCACTGTCCCAAACACGGGCAACGGGATCAGTCTTCTGAAGGTAATGTGAGAGCATGTGCTAAACTACAGAAGCTCAGAGAAACCAGACTAGGTTCACAAAGTCAGCATGAAACTGAAGTCACTCTCATCTATTCTTCCCTATTGTGTCGTATGTCCGAGTGAAACGCTTCTGGAACAAGAACAAATGTAGAGAGGGGCTTGATTTTAGGGCGGGGCACAATGCATTATTTTGAATTATTATTATCTTGAATTGTGCATTTGTATTTTGCATTGTGCATTTGCATATTTCACATTTGTATTTTGCATTATCTTGAATTGTACATTTGCATATTTTACATTTATATTTTGCATTCATTTGCATTGTGCATTTGCATATTTCACATTTGTATTTTGCATTTATATTTTGCATTCATTTGCATTATCTTGCATTGTGCATTTGCATATTTCACATTTGTATTTTGCATTTATATTTTGCATTCATTTGCATTATCTTGCATTGTGCATTTGCATATTTCACATTTGTATTTTGCATTTATATTTTGCATTCATTTGCATTATCTTGCATTGTGCATTTGCATATTTCACATTTGTATTTTGCATTATCTTGCATTGTGCATTTGTATATTTGCATTGTGCATATTTTGCATTTGTATTTTGCATTATCTTGCATTTGTGCATTTGCATATTTTGCATTATCTTGCATTTGTGCATTTGCATATTTTGCATTCATTTGCATTTTACATTTATATTTTGCAGTTTGCATATTTAGCATTTGTATTTTGTACGCAGTATTTTGTTGATTTTGTCCTTGGGGAATTGATTGGATGGTTGTGGTTTGCTATTGGCTGATCTCACGTGAGTGACAGGTTGCTCCGCCCTCGTCATCAGAGAAGAGAAGAGATGCTGCAAGAGAGACATTTTTGATAACTAGGATACCTTTGGTATTTTGTTTTGTCCAGTGTAAAAGTAGCACTGATTTAATCAAACACTAAACTGAATACAGTACAGACCTCTGACACTGACACCTGTGCGTCTGTATCTCTGACTGTGATGTGTTCAGGTAGCGGTTCACGAGATCGGGCATGTTCTAGGGCTTCCTCACATCTACCGGCCCGGGTCCATCATGCAGCCCAGTTACCTTCCTCAGGACGGAGGCTTCGAGATCGACTGGATGGACAGAAAGTCTATTCAGAGCCTGTACGGTGAGACCTGCGATCACACGCTGGGAGGAAGCTGCTTTATTTCTACAGCGCTTCATACAAGACGGATGGCTTTACACGGAGAAACAGGAGAACAGTGATCAATGATGCGAACGGAGTTCAGTTCTGCTCTAGAGAAAGCAATAGTGTCGTTATTCAGCTGATGTTAATTCAGTTCAGTTCAATAACTGTGTAAAGTTCATTAAATACATCCAGCTCATATCACACTAAAATCAACAGGGTGAAACAAATTAATTATATTTTTATTATTATATATATGCATTAAGAAAATGACACCTATTTCTACATTTTCTTGACAAATTAAACACATTTTCAACCCAAATTCTCATTACTGTAATGTATAAAATATTGTGAAGTACAATAGTAAGTATACAGTATATTATTTGTTGTACGTGTGGATGATTTTCACCACTGGTTTAGCATTTGTTTTTCATTACACTAACGGGAATTAGAGTTGCAAATGTCTTTGATTGTCATGAAAATAATGAACTTTACATGAATGCATCTGGCAGATGCTTTTATCCAAAGATAAAAAGATTTGTTTCCTTCAAGCATAAATTGAAGAATCTAAATGTTTTCTGTGTGTTTCTGCCTCAGGTGTGTGTACGGGTCGCTTCAGTACCGTGTTTGATTGGATCAGGAAGGAGCAGACGCCCTACGGTGAGGTCGTGGTGCGGTTTAACACCTACTTCATGCGGGACGGCCTGTACTGGCTGTACGAGAACCGTAATAACAGGACGCGCTTCGGGGATCCGGTGGCGGTGCCGGTGGGCTGGCACGGGCTCCCCGCCGGTGGGGTGGACGCTTACGTCCACGTGTGGAACCGCAAAACAGACGTGGTCTACTTCTTTAAAGGTGTTTCTTTACTTCATAAGAGTTCCAAAAACATCATCTTTTCTGAAAGACTAATAAAGATGCATCATACATAGAGATTAAAGCATGAGATCATTCGCATCTCATGTCCCTAAAGAGAAAGTTTCGTGTGTGAGCAGTAAACCGTGCACTTTTATAACTGTGCATTTGCATATTTTGCATTAATTGTGCATTTGCATATTTTGCATTATTTTGCATTGTGCATTACAAATATTGCATTTGTTTTTTTTTTTGCATTGTGCAGTTGCATATTTCACATTTGCATTATTTTGCATTTTGTATTTACAAATTTTGTATTTTGCATTCTGCATTTGCATATTTTGCATTATTTTGCATAGTGCAGTTGCATGATTTACATTTGCATTTTGCATTAATTTGCATTATACGTTTGTGTTTTGCAGTTTGCATATTTTACATTGTATTTAGAATTATTTTGCATTTACATTGGTATTTTACAACTGTATTTTGCACGGCCCTTGATCACTTATTATTAATGAATTAGTCATCAGTATTTTCTGATTCAGTTTTCCTGCAGTCTGAGTGTAAACTGCAGATATGAGCATGTGTGTGTTGTGTCTCAGGTGTGCAGTACTGGCGTTATGACAGTGAGAATGATCAGGTGTTCACCGAGGACTCTGACGGACACTCGTATCCTCGCCTGATCTCGGAAGGCTTTCCCGGTGTGTCTGGACCGCTGGACACTGCGTACTACGACAGGAGAGACGCTCACATCTACTTCTTTAAAGGCTCACAGGTAACAGCTGCTCATTTTGACAATGCAAGATGAAAAAGTTGTTTATTAGCGATAGTAATTGCTAGATTACGTGCCACAATATATCGCAATACAAAAATGCAACAATATGTAATGTGGATAGTGACAATATATATAGTGGTAAATAAAAATAACTGATTTTTTTTTTTTTTTTTTTGTCAGTACTACATTAAACTTCTATATATAATGTTGAATATAATGTATAATTATATTATTACGTGAGTTCAGTATCGTGACACGAGTGTATCGTTACACCTCTAGTAATCACTCAATATTAATGTCCAGGTGTTCCGGTTCGATGTGCGCGTGAAGCGCTTGTCCTCCTCTTCTCCACGACTGCTCTCTGAGGTCTTTCCTGCTGTTGTTCCCGGGAATCACCCGGTCGGTCACCTGGACGCGGCGTACTTCTCTTACACACACAACAGTGTGTTCCTGCTGAAGGGCTCGGGGTTCTGGCGTGTGTCGAGCGGGAGAGATCGCAGACGAGGAGCTTCTCTCTCGGGGAACGGCCTGATGCCCCGCAGAGACCTGGACCAGCAGTGGTTCGACATCTGTGACGTACACCACAGCTCTCTGAGAACCGCTCGCAGGTGACCACACACACACACACACACACTCATCTCAGCTGTGTCTGTGTGTGTGTAAGCACAGCAGTGGTCCGACATCTGTGACGTACACCACAGCTCTCTGAGAACCGCTCGCAGGTGACCTCACACACACACACACACACACACACACACACACACACACACACACACTCACACTCATCTCAGCTGTGTGTGTGCGTGTGTGTGTGTGTGTGGAAGCACATCTCCAACACACACAAAAAAAATCATGCTTTGGTAAATCTTATGCAATAACAAGTATAATGACATATTAAGTTACAACAATTAAGTTTATGACAAGATTATGTTGAAGTTGAAAGTTGAAATTATTACATAGTCATAATTAACTCATACTAAGTCATAATTATGGGATTAAAAAGTTGTTAAGACATTAAGTCATAATTAATACTAAGTCATAATGAGATAAAAAGACAATGTAATATATAATATGATGTATTATTTTTTTTAAGTCAGAATTGTGACTTTTATTTTGTAATTCTAAATTATCATGTTTCATTATGTCATAATTTTGTCATTATTAAGACAATAATAGAGTAATGTGTGTTTTTCTACGGCACGTTTATAAAAGCTTCTTAAATGTCCTAATTGAGCTATTGATCCTGGATTAATCTAAACCCTGTCTGTGAAACCGGGCCTTTAAGTCATAATTATGGGATAAAATTCACAATTATGAGACAAAAAATAGAAAGTATGAGATACAGCCACAAGTATTAACATTGTCATAATTAATACTAAGTCATAATGAAATAAAAAGTAATTAAGTCATAACTTTGACTTTTTTATGTCATAATTATGATTTACCAAAGATTGATATATTTTTTTTCTTATTTTCCGTATATCCTCTAAATCTGGGATTCCCAAACCGTTCTGTCAGACAGATTTTAAGTTAATATTTCAGTAATTCAACAACACATTCACATGTTCACAGACATGCAGGTCAACAGTTGTTTTATTTGTATTTTCATTTTAGAAATGTATTTTATTTATTTATATTAATTTGACATTGAATTCATGTGCATCATTGATGGCAGAACCGCATGTTTCAGCATATCTGAATATGAACAGATGCAAATGATATTTGAGAGCTGTCGTGTTTTCAGTGACTGTGTGTTATGATATTTGAGCACAAAATCACTGAAATAATTCTAATAATTCTGTGTTAGTGCTTATTAATGTCAATCAACCTGTATGATTCATGCAACACAAGACTCGACAAAAACATGTATTTATGTACAGTTTGCTGGAAAATGACTCCCTATTTATCTTATTTATTGTTTGTTTGTTTGTTATGAATATGAATAAACGTGTGGATGTTTTATCTTGTGACATTCAGAAATATGTTGTGTTGAGAGGAACAAACATGAGTCTTCATATTGTTTCTTAATATCTAATGACAGCGGCTTTCAGTTTAAATTCTTCACTAATACTGAACCTGTCAAACTGACACACACACACACACACACACACACACACACACACACACACACACACACACACACACACACACACACACACACACACACACACACACACACACACACACACACACACACTGTCATTCTCTGCAGATGTTCTGTGGAATCTGAATCTGCTGTGGTGATTCTATTTATCCTTGACATTTGATAGAAAATACAGGCATGAAATAATTATGATATAATTGCATTCCAGTGTTGATCTGTAACCGTGGAGACCTGGGCTTGACCTGGGCTTGACCTGGGCTTGACCTTATGGTGTGATCATGAAGCTCAGGACTCGCATCAGTGTGAAGAAAGAGTGTTTCATCTCTTTAGTGCTGTAGAAACTTCACACTGTTAGAATAGTCTTTTTCTGAAGAAGTCAAACACACACCAGCAGAGGGCGACACTACACACACCAACACACAGAGAGGTGTGTACTAGCATACTGTGTGTGTGTGTGTGTGTGTGTGTGTGTGTGTGTGTGTGTGTGTCTCATCAGCCAGAGTGATGCTGTAAACAATGTAATTCTGCATAATGCTATTTTACAGTTGTATCTTTAATGAAAAGGTAATGTGAGACTTGGAGTATTCCTCACATCATCACTGTAAACACACACACACACACACACACACACACACACACACACACACACACACACACACATTCCCCTTTTTTATGTAAATACATTTCTGGGGAGATCAAAAATAAGCAATACTTTCTAAAATAAAGCAGGTATATCACCTATAGACAAATTTTTAAACTAAAGTACAGTAACACTTCTTCAGAGAAGGTCATCTTTTATAGGTGTTTATACGGGTATTCTGAAGCAGCGACGCAGACAGTCCGACACCTCATCGTGTCTGCTGGGCCCGAGGATCCGGACGCGTTCCCTCTTAACATCTTCTGGAAGAGAGGGAGTGTCACATACACTAATGACTAGCAAGTTGTCAGATAACTTTGAGCAAAACATGATCAGCTCAAAGTGTCGGAATCATTTCTGGTCCCAAATTTTTATAAATTTTACTGGTAGTCGCTGTATGAAGAATATTTGGGTATAATATGTCACAGTTTACTTTATTTCGTTCTCCTCACTTACATGAACTATTGTGTCCAATAGTGAAAAAATATCAAATTATTAAAAGCAATGAAAAAAAGTTGAATTATTATTAATTAAATAAATAAAAGTTTATTATTATTATTATGTAGTGGTTGACCATTTAACCCTCTGGGGTCCTTCGGGTCCAAATGGAAAAGAAAGGGAAATTGGCAAAAATGTGAAAATGCAGAGTTTTTTTGTGCGTACAATCTACAAATCAGCCACGATCCAGAAAAAAAGCACACAACAGTGAAGGGGTTAATCTATAAAACATCAAGAGTGCAAAACAGACACATCCACACACACACACAAACACACTTTTATACACATACACACTAATAAATTCAGATTACAAAAATCTGTTTTGAATTTTTAAAAATCACAGCTTCATCGGAATTTTCCGAAACTTGGTGACTTTTATGGTATTAGGTATGTGAACACACAAAAAATATTGGGGTCATGATCCAAGCACGTCACACTTCTGCTCTTTGGTCAAAAATTACCCCCATAGGAAATGAATGGGAAATTGTCAAAAATATGAAAACACAGAATTTTTTTGTGCATACAATCTACAAATCAGCCAGGATGCAGAAAAAAAGGACTCAACGGTGAAGGGGTGAATCTCTAAAACATCAAGAGTACAAAAAAAACCACACACACACACACACATTTTTTTAATAAAAAAAAAAAAATAATAAAAAAATATATAAAAAATGTCTATTATATTCAATGGGAAAAAATGGGTCATAATTATTGAATAAATATTAATTAAAATCATAAAATTATCTCAAAACACCAAAAAAGAAAAGAAAAAATATTATAAAAAACAAGTAAAAAAAAAAAAAAATGATTTTTTATATATATATATTAATCCCGCCCTCCGGGTCCATTTGGACCCGAAGGTCCTGAGTGTGACTGTTAAATGAAGGACCCCATGTATATTTTGAATTAAAATAGATTTGAAAATATATTTTTTTGTTGTACGGAAGGGATTTTAGTTACAAACTGCCGTTTAAATATTAATAATTTACTGTTTATGTGTGCATAAATAAACATGTAAGCAATTTATTTAATGTAATCCCTTCTAAAAAAAAATATGTTGTAAACTGCATTTTGGAAATATATTTTTCAACTTTACAATATATTTTGTGTAAAATTACAAAAGCCATTTACATTTACAATCTTAAATACATTTTTGGGTAAATGCATGCACTTTTTATTTTTATAGAAACATTTACTGTAAAAATGTAAAAACAAAACTTATCGAAAATATATGTTAGCAATATAGTGGTGGACCATTTTATGCATATTTTGATTTGAAATTGTATTTTTTTGTTGAATGGTGGGGATTTTAGTTACAAACTGCCGTTTAAATATTTATAATTTACTGTTTATGTGTGCATAAAAACATGTACGCGATTTATGAATGTACACGGTTGTGTTTACCAGTGTCTGAGGCTTCTTCCTTGATCTGACACTCTTTCTTCCTGTCTTGCGGAATGACGTCAGCTGTGAGCCTCTTAAACTCCTCTAGGGGGCAGCGCTGGGGACATCCCGGTAAAGACTCGGCGTACGGCTCAGACACAGTGCTGTCGTTGCGATAAAACATCTCTACTGAAAACATCCTGAAAGACAATATATTGTAGTTGACCAAAGATGTCTTAAAGGGGGGGTATAATGCTCTTTTCACAAGATAATAAGTCTCTGATGTCCCCAGAGTGTGTGTGTGAAGTTTCAGCTCAAAATACCCCACAGATATTTAATTTTTACAGCATGTTAAAATTGACACTTTTTGAGGGTCAGCAAAAACATTTCGTGTGTGTCCCTTTAAATGCAAATGAGCTGCTGCTCCCGGCACAGAGGGTGGAGCTTCAAGAGCTTGCGTGTGTGTGTGTTAGTAGCTTCGATTACCTCACACACACTAAAATGTCAGAATCTGTTCTGCCTTTTATGTTTAAACTGGAGTCGGACAATGATGGAGAGACTCAAGAAGAAGTGACAGCATGTAGAGCAACAGGACGTTTCTGAACGGCTAGCTGATGAGTTTGTGTTGCTGATGTGGAGTTAACCATCTTCAATTAGCATATTCTGTCATGATAATCTATAAATCGGCCTACAGAGTGACATGATATTGCATTTGTGATACGAACTGTATAGCATGTGAAAAGACGGATGCGACAGCTTTAGCTTGAACTCACAAATGAGCTCGACTACAACAACTCTTCCTCTTCTCAACATGCACTGGGTGTTCAGGGGGCGGGGTTTATGTAAATTCTAGGGTTTGTGATGTCACTACCTCGGAAGGAAGCTCGTGTAGTCTCTACCAGCCGTTTGTTGTAGTCCTTAAAAATGTATTATCTTTAAAAGTAAATATCTTCCTTTGCTCTGAACTTTGAGGGTTGTAACTTTGCAGATGTTGTTTATGCTCAAACAGCAACATTACACACTAACTAAAGCTAGAAAAGTCAAATCATAATCAACCACCCCTTTACGAAACATAAGTTCAGGAAATCCACAGACATGTTACCCGTTCTCTTGGTGAAGTTCGATGAGATGACACGAGGCGTAAGGAGGCTGCAGGCCATTAAACACATTCAGGGCTTCTTGTAGAGCGACAATAGTTGTGTCATGCTAGTAAGAGTTACAGGAGGAAACATTACAAGTACTGCCTTCTCTAAACAACACACTTCATTTGCCTGAAAAAGGGAAGTCTAGGAGTTAGCGTGACACATGACTCACAGCGGAGTATACCATCATCTTCAGCTGTTGTTTAGTGTGTGGATCTGCTGCAGATGAGAGACTCTGAATGATCTGATTTAACAGCAAGCCTGCGAATGAGAGCGCAAGCAAAGTGTCACATGACCACTATACTGCACATTTACAGTCTGAATGTGGAACAGGCCATTGTTCCTTTAGTCAGAGAACTTGAGGTCTCATTTCAATTAATTCATAGATTCTATCCAGTGAAAAGTTACCTAAAAAAAGTTTAAACCTGACATTGACATTGACCTGATTTCTGTAATGCACAAGATGACACTACTGTACACTTGTTTTGGGACTGTAACTATACCAAAATGTTTTGGAAGAGCTTTTGCAGGTATATTAGTGATTTTGTGTACCCTCATTTTTCTTTATTTTGGAAACATGTTATATTTGGGTTTATTAATACGGAGAAAAACTTTGAGAAAGAATTTTACTTTATAAATCTATTACTTCTCCTAGCAAAATTTCATATTCATATATGTACATTTTCCAATCATAAGCCATTATTCAAAGCTTTTCTCAACGAATTTCATCAATACCTTCAAACGCTTTCTGTTTCAGAGAAGATCAGAGCAAGGAAAACACTGTCGCATTTTCTTATCCTAACATTTATTTGCTTATCTTTCTTGTATTATTATTATTATTATTATTATTATTGTACATTTAGTCTGGGTTTTTTTCTTTTTTCCTCTGGTGTATGTTCTGATTCTTGTTTTACATGTTGATAATATTTGTTGGCTATTATATGTTTATATCTAATAAAATAAAATAAAATAAAATAAAATAAAATAAAATAAAAAGTCCATTGTTCCTTTACATTGACATGTCCCTGCACTATAATTACACAGTTTCATGCATATGTGCATAAAAGACTGTTTAATTATGAAAATGCTCTGCCAAGAATGTCTAAGATGGGCACAAAAAACTTTTAAAAATGTACAACTGTCAGTGTTTCACGTCATTTAAATGTTTTTCTCTTGCATTTGCTTTTTATTTGATCTTTTTTTTTATTTTTATTAAAATGTAAGCAAAAATAAGATGCTCTGCCCAGGGATCTGCTCACCTCCCTGAAGTCTGCACTTCTCCTTTTGCGCATAGACTCCAAACATAATCTGATAAGAAAAGTCCTTCAGCACCTTCAGTTTTTCCATCACATCCGGAGTCACCCAGCCTTTAAGCTTTTTCCTATGTATTTTCTAGGGAAGGAGAATAACAGAACTGATCTGACACAGTTCATGGTGTCTGACAGAGCATTTGGATTTAATCGATTCTGAGCATCTATAGATCAGTCTGCAATAAAATGATGGAACAGTGATTCAGAAAGGGTAAAGAGCGTTCAATATCACGAAAGAGCACACACACACATACACACACACACACACACAGAGAGAGAGAGAGAGAGAGAGAGAGAGAGAGAGAGAGAGAGAGAGAGAGAGAGAGAGAGAGAGAGAGAGAGAGAGAGAGAGAGAGGTTTTGTTTCAGAAGTATTTTTCCTCATTCACTTTTCCCATTAGGATTTTAGAACAGTCTTTGTTAAAGTGTTATAAACCCCGAACCAAACTAACAAACTACGAGGTGAATCACAACGAGCAAAAAAAGAATATGAAAATTGGACAAAAGATGCCATGAAAATAAATAATGACAATCAAATGAATAAAACTACTGATTTAAAGATGTTGATTATTAAGAAACAATATATTTTACATAAACATTTAAGTAGTTTGAGAGTGACTGACAAATGTCATTCATAGTGTTTCATGGGAATGAAGTGATTTGGTGATTTGTCACGATTCTCTGGTTGGCAGAGATTTCTTTGAAGAATGTAGTTTTTTACCATGTTAAACTCAATTATTTAGAAAAAAAATAAAATAATGTGGGCTGATGGCTTCAACAAAAGCATATGTCAGTCATCAACAACCTCATATATAGCTGTCTTTAAAGCTTTATCAAGTTATCGTTAAAAATCAATTTCCCTATGGAAAAAAATGCAGATTTTTACCTTTAGAAATCTAATGTTGCACTTTGTAATGAGATTGATTAAAAAAAGATGAAGTCATGAATAATGTGCACGATGAATGCTGTGAAACTCACCTCACAGAACAACGCGTCATAGACAACCCAAACAGAGTCAACGGAGGCTGTTTCCAGTCCTGTTTCATTTCTCACCATTTCTAAAAATTCCTTCATAAAAGCACAATGACATTAAACCATGATTGTTTTTTTATTGCACATTGCAAGATAGGGAACATGACGGGCTCTGGGAACATACTAACGTTGTAAGGCACACTTCCTAACATGAAGCAAGTCATGAAATGGAATAGACTTGTGACAACAACAACAAAAGTTTATTAGGACAGCAGTAAATATTATATATATTATATAACTCAATTATCTAGTGTACAGAGATCGCGTTAACCAAAACCTTTTTTTTTTAGCTGTAAGTTAACTGAAAAATCTGAAAGCCGTCCGTCATTGTGACAGATTCTGATGGTATATTTTGTACTGTAATTCTCACTCCTGTCCACTTGGTGGCGAGTGCGCTCTTGCTGACTATCAAGTTAATGGTCAACGAATGGCTTTTCTGAGTTACTGCGGTTGAAACATACTGTCTATGGGTTGAAACACTGAGCGATTGCATGAGAGACATGAAATGGATTTCGGTAAGTTGGTCTGTATCTTTCAACATTTGTATTTTTATTTTTTTGATGTTCATTCATTTTTATTTCGTTCTGTAACGTTTTAAAGAGTTCAATCGCGCTTCCCTTGAACTGAGGCGCCACAGTGATCTCTCGCACCAAAAACGGTATTTATAGTTTACATTTTGTGAATAGACAGAATTTGAAAATATTCATGATGAAACCTGAAAAGGGACCCACAGTTTCTGTTCAACTTTCTCTTCATAAATAAAAAACGGCATAATCTAGCCTATATGCCTGTCCTTTACATTTGTGAATAAAAATTAAAAAGTGAACAAAAAACAGAGCCGATTAAGTGGATTATTATCATTAAAATATATAAAAAATTAAATGACGGGTAATAATATTATGACGGAAGTCTAACGCCACCTCTGGTAGTGTATGAACTTTATAAGGTTATTTATTATTATTAACCATAGATATCATATAAAGGCTAGATGTCTTAAGGCGGAGTCACTTCCGGCATCACCGGCGGCCATCTTAGGACAGGGCTCTGTGCATTAAGGTGAGTGAGCAGCACGCACACAAATCCTCTTATCTCGCTGAAATCTGGACGGATTTACAAACGGTTTGGTTTCTTACAAACGTTATTAACGTGGCTATAATTCTGAATGCTTAAACATTTTGAACATAATTATTCATATGTATGCAGTATAATAGCTACATCTCTGACGTTTATAACAAACCAAACCGTTTGAAAATCGGTAGAAAATTGAGCAAGTTATGGTTATTTAAAAGTACATGCACCATGTTATGAGTGAGCGAGCACCCTGTCGTAAGATGGCCGCCGTGTGCGGATGTCGAGCTCCATTGGCCAGCAGCGCGGACGAGACATCTAGCCTTTATATGATATCTATGTTATTAACCATCAGAGTCTGATGCCCCTCCCCCTCCACTAAGGGTACGCTTACACAACAATGATATGCCTAAAATGGAGACGTTTTTCCTGGAGTTCTCCCCGTAGCCTACAGACGACAACATTGTCAAAACGATCCCCATTCACATGGATCCGCGAAAACGACTAAAAACGCGGTATTCTGCTTGGCAGGCCCTTAGATAGCGATGAAACACTATTGAACATCTTATACGCGTGTGCATGACATCATCGTCTTCAGAGATTTGCCTTGTTGTTGTTTAGACGAGACCGTTTTCAAAAACTTGCACTTTGAAACCCCTTTACGTTTTCAGCCACCCAAAACGCTGTTGTCGTGTAAATGAACGGCCAAAACGCAAGAAAAGTGTTACGTTTTTAGTTGTAAATGGCCTCTAAAGCTGTGAAAGTTGAGTGTGTGAAGTGTCCAACATTCCACACTTTGTTTTTTCAGTTAATTAAGTGCATCATCAGGGTGTTTAAAGTGTACATTTTCAGTGTGAACACACTACTCGCACTCGTACACAACGGCATAGAATGGTGCATAAGTACGCAATTAGGGTACATACAACGATAGGCTTAAAACGGAGAGGTTTTTCCTTTGAGTTTTCCGCGCACAGACATTGTCAAAACGATCCCCATTCACACGGATCCGTGAAAACGATTAAAAACGCTGTGTTCTGCTGCCAGGCCATTAGATAGCGATTAAACACTATAGACTGAACACTTAATGCATGAACATGACGTCATCGTTTTCACAGATTGGCGTTTTTGTTGTTTACACGGAGTTCGCGTTTTCAGGCACCCAAAACGGTGGTGTCATGTAAACAGCCCCTTAATATACGTTTTCTGCTTTTCTACTTTGATTTTTAAAGAATTTGAAATATTTTTTGCAAAGTAATACAAATATTTTTAACTAAAGGAGGGTTGAATGTGATATTTACCCAACCAGATTTCCAAATTCTTAAAAAATCTTCTAAAATTATAGGAAGGATGTTATTAATTTTCATCTAAAGCCAATTAAACACATCCAATCAATTTTTTTGGTAAAAAGCACAACAGTAAAAAAAGTGTTCAAGTATTTCAGGAAAGGAAGAACAGAAGAGGTTCACAAGGTTCTGTCTCAACCAAAATTTCTGTAAAAACATCACTGTAAAGTCCATAGACAGACGGTCTGCGATTATAAATGGGTTTTTGCAAGGTGGACTCACCTTGTAAATGTAAGTCATGTTTTGAAATTTTGGGGATTTTTCTGTCTCGTTCATGAGCTGTGTGTAACGTGGACAGTCTCTTAGCGGGAATGAGAGCAGCTGGAAGAAAAAACACAAAGGCAAACACACTGAGACAGCAAGATAGTGTCGGCCCAGATCCGGCCCACGTCTGGTACAGGCGGATTCCACACGGGCCGGGTCTGGGCCGACACTATGTTGCTCTTTGGTTTGCATGGAAACAGATAAAATATCCAGAGATGTTTACTGATGCTGCTGCTGTGCATATATGACCTTAACACTGAGAGGCCAGGGCTGAGTTTCAGTGCTGCTATATTGTGGAGAGAAAAAGTGGGAACAGAGCTTCAGTGTGACGTCTTACACAATCCATAGCCTCCGGGACTGTGTGAACAGGTATCGGCTGCCATTTCAAACCTGAGATAAACTCCTCAGAACAGTTAGGTGGGAACAGGCCAGCCAGGTTAGCTTGGGCACTCATCAGAGTCCGGTTAAGATCTGTACTTCTGATGAATATCTGCAACGTAAAGATGGCATATGCTATTTAAACATGCAAGTCTGACAACTTTGTGTATCCATTTATTGAACAGAAATGTAAAGAGAGAGTGACCTCATGTTGGTTATAGCTCTCACTTAGGAATCCTCTGTAGCGTTTCTTTAAAAACTGACCTAGTTCATAGTGTTGCTTCATTCCCTCCTGGAAAATTTATAAGATCGAGTGACAGTAGTTAAAACATCCTCCTCTTACTGTGCGTTCACACCAAACACGAATAGCGCGTCTAGTTGGACGCTTGAACCATTTTGAATCCATTCGCGCGTCCAGAGCGAAAATGACGCGCGTAAAAAGCAAAAGTTTGAAGCGAAATTGACGCGTCTGAGGCGAAATCCGCTTGTCTGTTTTCAAGATGGCTGATGTTGATCGAGCATTCATCGAGAGTTACCGCCTCAGAGCGACGATCACCCTTCAGGACACCAACTACAGCCGCTCTATCCCAGCTGCGCCTGTCCATCTGTCTTCGCTTAGAAAATGTATATGAAATTTTAAATACAATGCTATCAATGTTTTTCAAACTGTGGTACGGATACGACTGTTGGTGCTCTTTCTAGTGATACTCACTAGTATATACTCACTTTCTAGTGATACTCACTAGTATATACTCACTTTCTAGTGATACTCAGTTAACTGCTAAATTGAATATTATATTCTGATATATTGCTATACTCCATTTTGAATGAGTGATTCCAGGCGGGAGTTTATCCCGTCACTTCACCACGTGACAGCAGCAAGCAGGCTCCTGATTGGTTAACGCGGCACGAACAGACGCCAAAGTTCAGATTTTTCAACTCGGGCGTCAGACGCGAATTCGCGTCTACCAAATAAAATCCAAATAAAATCATTCGCGCATATGAGGCGAATTTGCGCCGCAGGACCTCCAGACGCGCGTAAACTCGTCTTTACATTGACATTGAAATCGCGCCAGACGCTCTATTCGCGTTTAGTGTGAACGCAGCTATAGTGAAAGGATGAAATGACATCCTTGAAGTACATTCAGTAGTTCAGTAGCTTCAACAGAAGCATATACTAGAGTTCACAGTAGGTCTGTCTAATGGTTTGTAAGTTACCTTTAAAAATCCTTAAGGAGAAAATTATTGGCTTGTGACTTTTAACGTTCAGAACCCGACTGTTGTGCTCTATATGTAGCCTCTTACACGTTACATAACTAAATGCTCCTCAAGTAGCATGTAACTGATTAAAACTAACAGAATAATGTTTATGTGTGCTTGTCTGCATACCTTAGAGAGCTGTCCAAAACCCTGGGGCCAGTCACTCTCCTTGTAGGGATCATTTGGATAGGTCTCAGTTGGAGATCTGTCGCCATGGCGATAGAGCTGAGAGAGGAAATCAAATACTTGACTGAGTATTGGAGATTTGTGTGTGTGTGTGTGTGTGTGTGTGTGTGTGTGTGTGTGTGTTCAAGAGGACGAAACGACAGTGCAACTGCGGAAATTCTAATTGGATAAGCATCTTCAGTCTATTTCCTTATCTTTATCTCGGTTCCCTTTCAGTCGGTCACATTCAACGTTATGTCGACGTATTTGGATCTCGTCTGAGAGCCCAATCACCTTCGAGTGTAAACTAAACGAGCCAATGAAGATTGGTGTGCGAGATTTGAATCTAAATACCATACCTGCAAACTTGTCGCTTTTCGGCGACAATCGCCGTTTTCTTGGTCAGTTGGGTCATTTACGTGAATCGCGTAGAACCGAAGAGTTTTTGTTTGGGGGGGGGGGGGGGGGGGGTGTATTTTGAAATTTGAAAAAATACATTTGAAATTTCGTTATTTCAAATGTAGGCGCGTTGCGCGTGGTGAGCGCGCTCATCCGCCGGCGCGACCACAACATTGTCCAACATCAAATGGCAAACGAAACTGGTTGACGGACCGTTTATCAGTTTGGACCAAAGCAGCGCGAGCCGATCTTGATAAAGCGACACTGTTACTACACAGCGCTAATAAGAGATCCAGTAAAGAAAGCATTTGAATTCGCCACAGAAGTAATAACATCGCTGCGAGATCTAGTGAGAAGCATTCACATTACTCCGTTATTAACGGATCAAACAGCGCTGACGTGGAAACCAGGAAGAACTATCCAGTGTAGATCAGCAACATTCACCATGGATTTACTGTAGTAACACTAACTGCAACCATGTAAGTTTGGCAGGAATAGTAAGCTATAATGCCTTCAAGTAACATTACGTCGGTTTTATTTTGACATTATGAATACAATTGCTGCCCTCAAATGTTAATCATTCTGAACTAAAATAAACCTTTGTTTATAACTACTACAATATTTTTTCCAAGGAGCTGTTTTGTTTTATATGCTCCTAAAAAGAGTCAATTATTGCTCCAGAATTGCTCGAAGTAAAAAAAAAATCATACTTTATGATGTTAGTTTTAATAAAAAAAAGAATTAAAAAATTTAAATCAAGGAAATTTCTCTGGCATTTCTTTCTTTTTGCTGTATCAAAAATGTACCAAACCGAACCGTGACACAAGTGTATCGTATCGAACCGAACCGTGAATTTTGTGAACCGTTACACCCCTACTGTTTACACAACAGCTGATGCGAGAGTAAGTGTAACATAAAGCAATTTGCATGTTGGATCCATAGATATAAACAAACTGCTTCGGTGTGTCGCATAGACGTCGTCATCGTCTTGCTGCTCCCTCCCCGTTCTGTGATTGGTTCCCTTTTTGAGGGGAAAATCTGGTCCTTGGTGTCCAGGCTGCCTAGCAGCGTGAATAAAATCGCGTTGTGCGCAAGGCAGCATGGAGAAACCCAGGCTAGGGGACAATATCGACCTTAGCAAAAAGTGGTGGCGACATGTCCCACCCGTCCCACCCGCAAATTACGCCTATGCATAAAAGTCTAGTCTAAAAATGCCATAGCAACCTGTGCTTTAAACCTGTGGAGAGTGTTGCCAACTAGGAAAGTAGCTAACGCCTTCCCTAAAAGTCACCAAATGTCGCTAGATGACGTCATACGTCAATTAGCATATTCATGACATCATCGCTTCGTACTTGCGTTCTGCCTGCCTAATGTTTTTTTCTCTCTAAATGAATGCTCACATACTGTATTTAATATAATATAGCCGAATGTCAAATAAAGCTGTTCTCATTTCCTATCTTTTCTTTCAAGAAAAGAAAGGAAATTAAAATGGTCAAACTAAATTCTTTAAATATAAAACAAAAGAAAAGCAGATAAGTGATAAGTCTGTGGAAAAACACTACTCATTCACGTCTGTCAGCAGCCGTGCGCTCAACAGATGAACTGCTGCTCCTCTCAGCCATTCACTGAACAGGGTAGACGCAGCTAGAGAGAGTGACGGCGGGGAGAAAGCAAGACCTTGCGCTCGCAGGACAGAACTGGCAACATTTGGAGGTTACTGAGGTTTGTCCAAAAAGTCGCTAGATTTGTCGCTAGTCGCTTTTTTGAAAAAATTTCGCTAAAGGGGTCTGAAAAGTCGCTAAGTTGGCAACACTGATCGTGACACCCCTAGTGTTTGCACTTAAAGATGTGAAATTGACCATTAGCAAAGACCCGCCCCCTTTGGTTACTGTTGCTATGTCCGACAAGCCAAACTTGTCACTAATTATAAAAACCGTTTGACAGCTGTGATGAAAAATAAAGGCTTTGAAATTGATTATTGCGAAAGGGTATGAAATTTAGCCTGGTTATGAATCATTTTGAGCTTAACTGTACAGTAGAAACAACATTGGGGGGGGGGGGAAGACACTTCATATTCATTTCATATTCACACCGAAGACACATATTTGTTATGTGTAAAAATATGAAACGCATAATAGGAAGTCAGAATTTGTCTGTTGTTTTATGATTTTTTTAAGACTAACAGTTTTGTCAAACCAGCTGCAGCCTACATTTACTCAACACACACTAGTCTGGCAGTAATCTGGACAGATACATAATACTCACCACAGAGACAAACTTGAGCGTCCCCTGTCCATTGGAAAGACTGAAAGCGAAGACAAACACAACTATCAGAAAACAGGAATCCATGCTTGCGGACGAGCAGCTAAGGTAGAGGACAGTAACTTCACTGAACGATCGTTGCCTGACTGATCTGGCAAACAGAACAAGACGAGCTACAAGGTTTTCTGGGTAAAGGAGAGCTCCCATTGGTAAACGCACTCTGCAGCTTTAAAAACAAGTAACGTGATTGGCTGTCTTGGAAGAGAAAAGGACTTCGGAACAAACCACAAACAAAAGTTGTAAACTGCAAATGTGGGTCATGTTTAATCTGGCATCCAAGACCAGTCTTAATTAAAGGGCCATGAAACCCCAAACCATATTTTTTGAGATGTGAACAGATATGTACATCACTGGAAACACTAAAAGCACTCATAAAGTGGAAATTGGTTATTTTTGTGTTTTCCTGAGCAATTTCGTTCTTTCTGGTTAAAAAAGCAAAGTCGAAGCAACGTCACGGAATGTGAGGTAGAAGCGTGCTTTCGGAGTGTGTGATTGGCTGCAGGCACGACTCTACGTCAGCTGGCCCTCAAGCTAATCTCTGCATTTATTCATGAGAAAGGGCTCTTTTAACCCAATCACTGCGCTTTAATACGCATGAGATCGCATTACAGCAGAGAATTCAAACAACATGCCGAGCATGAGAGCGGTTTCTGCGCCGAACGCCGCAATGAGTTTAACACTCGCAACACAGATCATATACGGACCGTGTTTCAAGATTTTATGGGCATATTTCATATCCTCTAGTGCTCTAAACATATGTCGGCATACACAGTGCTGGTTTATTTCATCATGTCTTCTTCAGATGAAATATATGTGCAAATAAGGACACTTGTACAGCCGTACGTCTGATCATGAACGCAATGACACAAAGGATTATTCTGATACACAGAAGACGATGTAGAACAATGGACAAAAGAACAATGTCCATTGTTTCAATGTCTGTCCATTGGAAAGTCTTTGATTCAAAGAACAATGGACAAAAAAGTAACTGCTTTTTTTCATGATGGAAAATGAAAACATTCATGCAATAGAATTGACTTGAGAGCCAAGGAATCAGAGGGAAAAAAAGGATTTTGTTCCTTTTCAAAAGTTATTAGCAAAACGTTAATATAAATTTGGACAGTTGGTGGCGCTAGAGAGATTGAGTTAGAGACTCCTAATTGGCTATGGTGACAGTTCAGACTAGGGCTGTCACTTTTTATTCGATATTAGAATATGCATTCGAACATGAAGTGAAATATCCGAAATCGAACTATAAATAAACTATCCGGTTTTTAAAATGCCATGTTTTGCGCATTTTTTACAGTCTATGATTAGACCGTTTGCTTTTTATTTTATTGTATGCCATCTCATCCAGTAGCGGCCGCTCTAAACGTATTGTAGCGTAGGCCCATGACCAAATCAAGCGAATAATAGCATAATAATATAATAATAATAATTTTAGCTTGTTTTGAAAATGGAAGATAACGACAAGGCTAAAGAGACCGCGCTGTAATTCCTGCCTATTACACACACACACACACACACACACACGACCCACAGAAAAGACGCGTGTCAGTATCGAGTTCTCTTTCGGGCTTGAACAAACCACTACACACAAATTATGCCAAATGTCCGTTTTGTCGAGTGTCCTCATAAGAGCAGTCTTAAATTATTTAAATAAAGTCTTAAATGAACGTAGAGATTTGTGAGAAAATGCGACGCGTGTCAGATCGCGTCTCTGTCCGCAGCGGCTGGTCTTAAAGTGTCATTAATGTTAATCAAAGAACAAAGGTAAGAGAGTAAATTACTCACTCAGACCCGGCACCAGGAGGATTATTATACCGGTAGCCTAATCATGAATGCACTCACAATCTTTTAACATATCTCCGGCGAACGGCTTTTTCACGCAAAAGAAAAACTGTGATAGATGGACCTCTAAACCTTTACGCTGAGGAGAAAATCCAACGCAACTTTGAGGAGACCAAGAGAAACATGATTATGTATTTCTGCTCAGCAACACTGGACATCAGTCATACGGCAAACGCTAATACCGTTTCATATACTGTCTACTTTCTATGTATAACAGTTCTATCTAATAGCGTATTAGACAGGACTGTTAGACAGATCGTAAACTAATGAACACGGAGAATGCGAGCGCTGGCGTTCTCAGCGCCGTCAAAATAAAAGTCTTAAGCCCCTTTCACACAGAGATTCCGGAAAATACACGGATAAAGTGATGTGGGATTTGACCCGGGTTCGTTTGATTTTGGTTCATTCACACTGCCAGTGATTTTCCGGAATGAGAGAGTGCGTTCACACACAACCCGTAAAAATCCGTAAAGACACGTGACATCGATGTGACTTGTAATGTCTCAGCAGCGTCTTAGGTGTGCGTATGAGCTGCGATATCTCTCTCGAGAAACCACGCTTGTGCATTTTTTTCTCTGATTCGATCATAAACTTGCGCATTACGTACCGTTTCACAGCTGGCGAACGATCCCGGCATCAGCACCATCACTACGACACGGCATTATTACGGCTTTTGTTCACACAGCGCGCGTTCCGGGACTGAACACGGCAATGTTACTCGGTCCCCAACCCGGCATCAATCCCGGGTCGTGTTTGCGTTCACACAGAAGGCGTTCTGGCAATTTCCCGGCAATTTGCCGGGATCATCGCGCTGTGTGAAAGGGGCTATAATGTCAAGCTTGGCTTCCGTCACTTCAGAGGTCATACTGGCGATGCAAATGCAACCAGGAAAACGTTCCTAGGGGAACCATTATTTCTCTGGGAACCGACCTGGAGGCTAGTCCCTAGAACTACCCGGTGCGAAAGGCCCTTATGTCAGGATCCAAGCTCCCTCTTCTGCGGCTGGCGCTGGTTTTCCCGATCGAGTTTCTGTTCCCTGTTTCAGAGGTTTTTCCCGCCACTCAGGTGTCTCTGGGCCTCTTCCGGGAGGATCGTTCTGTTGTATGGTTACACCATCCAGCTTCTACGGTTCCAACCCGTTCTGGCAGGATTTTTACCACGATGATGCTTTCTGCAAGATCTTGACGTTTAGACAAGAAATGCCGCACTTCTAAAGCCCTATTCGGACGGGACTAGTTAAACATGGAGAGGTGGGGTAAAGTAATTATTACCAGAGCTTCTCAGTGATTTTAGTCCCGTCTGAATGTTCATTCTCAGTTTTCATTACGGACAATGTCAGTAAAGATTACAGCGACTTTTACCTTCTGTAAAAAGGTCCGGAAAAATAACCTCAGGTAATACAAACCCCGTGCGAATAGACCCGCTGTAATCGGTGTGTAAATCGAGTTACCACTCCCACTTCTGCTAGTTTTACTGAGATTTCTTGTCCCGTGCGAATTGGCCATTATTATTACAGATGTCCTGTGGTAAAAATACATTACTCCCTCTACCCTAGTAAAACTTATCCCGTCCGAATAGTGCTTAAGAAATACCCTGGTTTGCGTCCGATTTGGACTTACGTCACCTAAATCATGTCCTCGGAGTAAGAAAATTCAAGATGCTGACGTTAAAGTCCATCTTGTCTCAATCCGAACCGGAGATTAGTTTGTGACCGTCGATTTAAGAATGTGTACTTCCACATCCAGTTCAAGACACTGTAAGGTCCTCAGGTTTGCTTTCGGAACAAAGCTTCCCAAAACTGCGTTCTTCCGTTCGGACTGGCTCTGGCTCCTCGAACATTCACAAAGTGTATGGATGCGACTCTGGCCCCCGTTGTGTCTCCAGGGTGTCCGAATTTCGAATTACCTGGACGATTGGATGATATCAGCTCAATCACAGGGTTCAGCAGTAGCTCATCAGGATTTTGTACTCAATTATTGAGGAGTCTAGGATTACGGTTGGACTTGGATTCTTGCACAATGCAGGCACGTTGGTTTCCCACACGTGTTCGCTCATTACAAAGCTGTCTGATCCAGTTCAGAACAGACTTTTTAGGCCATGTAGGTTTATCTTATCGTATGGCAGCAGCGCCCCCTGTTGTTAAATTGATCTATCGCTAAACCCTGCCCCCCTGTGCTGCTGAAATACAAATAGAAACTTCACAATGTTAGAATAGTCATTTTTCTGAAGATGTCAAACACACACCAGCAGAGGGCGACACTACACACACCAACATACAGAGAGAGACTGCGTACTAGCATACTGTGTGTGTGTGTGTGTGTTTACAATGATGATGTGAGGAATACTCCATGTCTCACATTACCTTTTCATTAAAGACATGACTGAAATATCTGTTACTATGGAAACGTTTGAGCAAAAACTATGAGCATTATGCAGAATTACATTGTTTACAGCGTTGCTTGGGCTGATGGGACACACACACACACACACACACACACACACATCAGCGCTACGCCTACACTGGAAATGATTCTGTGTTTTGTGAAAGCTTTCATTAGCTTGTTCTCCAGTGATAACTGATGAATATTTCCATCAGAGAAGTAATTTCTTGTCAACATGTTGCTTGCTCACACACTCACACACACACACACAAACTATCTCTCTCACACACACTCACACACACACACACAAACTATCTCTCACACACACACAGACACGCATTAGAACTAATGAGCATTCAGGCAGTGGATCGGAGCACAAACCTCTTAATATGATGATGATGATGATGATGATATTCCAGAATATTTCATGAAACACGTAACTGTATAAACATTCATATCAAATCAGATTTGAGTGTAAATATGATCAGAATAAATCATCACATATTACCGTATACTCGTGTAGAAACTGAAGGAGCTCCAGCAGTCAGTTAATGAGATGTGAACGAGTGTTTTGATGGTAATTGTTTCTGTGTTCTGCTCGTTATCTCTGAACTCGACAGCCTGGAAACATGTTCCTCTGCTCTCGCGGCTCGTGTTCGAGTTCAGCTCGCAGTGAGTTTGAGTTCAGGCCAGAGATTCTCTACTCATTTTTCCTCAACTTTTCCTAGATCAGTCCTCTGATCATCCTCATGTTTGTGTCGGACAATCAGGAGTGTGTGTGTGTGAGTGTGAGTGTGAGTGTGTGTGTGTGTGTGTGTGGACTCCGAGACTCAGGGATTCTGGGATTGTAAAAGTAGGTTGCAGCAAAAATGGTGAAATGGGACAGAAAGCGTCTGATTCGTCCCTCAGTGTCTCCGACTCGTTCTGTGTCTCCTCTCATCAGATCATCACGTGTTTCCCAGCATTCAGGAGTCCAGGATAACACTGCAGGTCCTGCTGTTTCATGTGTCAAAACTCTTTCGATTGAGACTATATTGATGTAAAGTTTTCTGGTTTTGTGCAGATGTTTCAGGAACCTCCAGTGCGCGACTGCAAAAATCATTTTGTTTCTTAATGTTATTGTCTTTTCCATTAAATAAACATCCTTAACATAGGAAAGGGCACCTATTATGCCCCTTTTCACAAGATGTAAAATAAGTCTCTGATGTCCCCAGAGTGTGTATGTGAAGTTTTAGCTCAAAATACCCAACAGATAATTTTTTACAGCATATTTAAATTGTAATTTTTGGAGCTCAGAAAAACATACCGTTTTAGTGTGTATCCCTTTAAATGCAAATTGACTACTGCTGCTGCCGGCCCAGGGGGCGGAGCCTCACGCTCAGAGATCATCTGATAATATCAGAACAGAAACTCCGGTGTTCATTTCGACTCGGAGTCGGACAGTAATGCCCACAGAGCCAGAGAATATATGATGTTTTATAAACAAAGTTCGGGAGGAGCACGTTCAAATAAGCAATCCAATCTACTCGTCATCAAACAATTATGTCTACCCTAATCAGCATGACTAGAAGTATATATATATCCACACTGTCAACTCACCTAATATTCCTTGACAGTTTTTCAGCATCCCTCCACCACCCCGACTCCTCACTCTTGGCTTAATCTTTACAGCCAGGAATACGGGGGGAGTACTCTGGGTTCGGGCCGAATACCGAGCCCGGAGCCCTCTCCTCGGACAGCACGCCAAATACGCATTTATTCTATCTAACTTATTTGTAAGTGTGAACTAGTGAAATGCTGTATGGAGATAGAACAGGAATAGTTTAGTTTAATTACGGTTATTTGTCATCTGCTTTTATCCACTATTAATACAAGCCTGCTGTAGCAGACCCTGTCCGAATGATGACCAAAAAATACTGATGAGTTCAGTTAAGTTTATTGTACCTCACACAAAAGATGAAGCCTCAGTTTTACTCCAGAAAATCACTGTAAGAGCTGAATAAACACAGTATATAAGTGAGCATTAAAGTCTTATCCATAAACTCTCTCTCTCTCCATTTCATTATCATCAACATACACAGCGAAGTATACAAAACACTCGTTACAACTAACAGTAAACAAATATACACACCTTTTCAGTGGGTGCTTAATCAACTGGTAAACTGTATATCCACGACTGGATGAGCTGTCATAAAGCGCGCGCTCTCACTTTCATCTCTGCCGTGGTCAGTAACGTTAGGCCTGTCGCTCTGGAGACTGTAAGCTGAATCACGAACAGTACAGATCCATCCTCGAGTAACAACGAGAGTAAATGAAGACTGCTATGTTCATTCATACATACAACAACAACACACTTCAATCGCTTAGGAGACATTCTTGTCTACAGCTGCTCCAGCGTGGAAACAATGGCGGACTGTGTCCAGCTCACTCAGGGCGGGTCTATGCTCAAACTGCAGTGTCAATCAACAGTCGTGGGAGGGGCCTCTGTCCAGCTCACTCAGGGCGGGGCTATGCTCAAACTGCAGTGTCAATCAACAGTCATGGGAGGGGCCTGTGTCCAGCTCACTCAGGGCGGGTCTATGCTCAAACTGCAGTGTCAATCAACAGTCGTGGGAGGGGCCTGTGTCCAGCTCACTCAGGGCGGGTCTATGCTCAAACTGCAGTGTCAATCAACAGTCGTGGGAGGGGCCTGTGTCCAGCTCACTCAGGGCGGGTCTATGCTCAAACTGCAGTGTCAATCAACAGTCGTGGGAGGGGCCTGTGCAAAGTGACGTCACATTGGCCCAAATCTGAGAACAGCTTGTTCTGAGACAGTGCTTATGATTTATGGGGATTTAAAAAAAAGCACATGGTGTATTTTTATCATTATAGAGTGGTTGTGTACACACACTGCCTACACACATTTATGTTCAAACACCATGTAAAAGTGAATTTTGCATAATAGTGCCCTTTAAGATACATTAACCTGATGCAAAATTGCATAAGATAACAAGATCAGAAATGTTGGTAACACTTTACAATAAGGTTCATTAGTTAACATGAACTAATAATGAACTGCACTTCTATAGTATTTATTAATCTTTGTTCATGTTAATTTTAAAATGTACTAATACATTATTCAAATCAAAGGTTGTATTTGTTAACATTAGTTAATGCACTGTGAACTAACATGAACTAACATGAACAGCTGGATTTTTATTAACAAACATTAGCAAAGATTAATAAACACTAACAAATTTATTGATCATGCTTAGATCATGTTAGTGAATACATTAACTAATGAACCTTATTATAAAGTGTTTCCGAAATGTTAACTAAAATCACTAGGCTATATATTTTCTAAAAACAAGTATCGTACAGTTTTTCTTCTCAACTAAAATACAAAACATGCATTTCACACTTTAAAAAGTCTTTAAAAATCAAATTGATAAAACTCTCTATTCTAAGTATAATAGAATGAAATATCTGAACACAAATGAAGTAGATCATCTGTGTTTTGCAGAAACTGCACTGAACACACACCGCGACTCAGCAGAAGTGTGTTAACCTGAACACACACCTCGACCCGGCAGAAGTGTGTTATCCTGAACACACACCGCGACTCTGCAGAAGTGTGTTATCCTGAACACACACCGCGACTCTGCAGAAGTGTGTTATCCTGAACACACACCGCGACTCTGCAGAAGTGTGTTATCCTGAACACACACCGCGACTCTGCAGAAGTGTGTGCACACACACGGGGTTTCAGCAGTTCTGAGGGACTCTCGTGTCTCGTTCCGCTCCGTCAAGCGTGATGTAAACGTCTCTATTTCCTCCGGCCTCATAAAGATCCGCGACACCGTCCCGCTCACAGAACGTCTCGGGAAGAAAATGATTATGAGCTCGACGCCACTTTCCCCAAATGTGTGTAATTCCGCGCGGGCGATAATGATGTCATTACAGCCTGATGCTCTGGCCCTTCATTATTTTAGACTCACATGACCTTGTTATCTGTCCCGCACAGGCCAGAACACTGGAGCGCAGACACAATCGTCTCGGGTCGTTTCTCGGAGATAAACAGAGACGTGGATGAATCCGAACTGCTCGTTCATGTCTGATCACGTCTCCCGAACTCGGGACATTCAGTCAGAGGAACCTGTTCAGGTCAGATGGGCTGTGAAGTGCCGGAGAAAGCAGGATCTAAATGCTATGGCATATGGCAAGCCGTTTTAACTTTTATTCATTTCCAGGATATGAATTCTTGATATCAACAATTACATTTTCACTAATTAAAATGCTCATTCTAGATATCAGTAATTGAATTTCAACTAGTAAAAACTATAATTCTTGATATCTGTAATTGTATTTTCACTAGTGAAATGTCACCATAGGCTGCCATTCAAAATCAATTGTTGATATCAAGAATTGATTTCTTACTAGTTGAAATTCCGAATATAGTTTTTACTAGTTGAAATTCAATTCTTGATATCTAGAATGAGCATTTTAACTAGTATAAATCGAATTCCTGATATCAATTACTATAATTTGAACTAGTTTTTTTATTTTTCTATTTTTTTTATCATTTGAACTAGTGAAAACTGAATTGTTGATATCAAGAATTCATATCCTGGAAATTAATAAAAGTTAAAACGGCTTGCCATAAAATGCAGGGTTTTTTACTGAAGTAACACGAGGTAAATAAAGTAAAACAGATAACGCAGAACCTAAGGACACAAAAAAGGACCAAAACCACGAGGATCATAAGCAACCATTAGCCTACATGTAAAACAAGTGAAACACAAGGGCTATAAATGCACGAGCTTAAAGGTGCTTTTCACTCTACTAAAGCATAAAAATACCATATATGTTTTGCACATATTTAGGAAACCTGCTGAGTTCACACACTCGTTCCTCTGAAAAACACCAGTTATTTTACTGTGAAATGTGTGTTTCCAGGCTGGAATGTTTGTTTCTGTTGTGGTTTGTGATTCTTCACATTGCCAATTTGCCTATTTTCATTGTCCATTGCACTCGTTCCTGTTGCGTGTCTCAAACTGGCGACCCGCGTGAGCGTCGAGTCTGAGGAGGCGGGAGAAACGACTATCTCCCATATTTTGAATTTAGACTGCAGTACCTATTTCCACCTCTAGTTGTCATTCTTACAGACTGCACCTTTAACTATAGGTAATAAGGAAACAAGATACACCTGGGAAGACTAATCATAATCAACATGAAAAACTACATAGAACTACAAATCATGACACAAGACAGGAAATAACATAAAAATCCACACAAGAAAAGAGGAATCATGACATGTCAGTGTTTTTCCGAGATCTGAATGTCTGTGTCCGGTTGCATTATGCACCCTAAGTGTAATTTTCCCTCATGATTCCCTTAAACTTGCAGAGAATAACCCTTGAAGGCCACGTATCATGTCGTTTTCCATTTGATTTAGTTTTTGTGCTCTACTAGAACAGGTTTTCCTGCTTGAATGTTGATTATTCTCCTCATATTCTCCATTGTTGCGGCTCCTCTCTTCCCAGTCTGTCAGTAACGCTCTGTTTATTCCTGTCTCTATGAAGCCCCTCCTTCTGAAAAGCACACTGTGCTCTGATTGGTCGGCCTGAGCAGTGTGCCGGCTCACCATTGGTCAGCTGTCGTGTCATGGTGGTCACGTGACCAGTGTCGGCCAATAATTAGCCGGCATTCTGCTGTTGAACCTGAAAGCTGTTTACTGTTTACTATGCGAATAGTGAAGGAGATCTGACACCGAAGAGAAGAAATGGTTGAATAAAGTCGTTATTATGGGGGTTTAAGTGCACAAAAAGTATTCTCATCACTAACATTACATTTGGATCACTGTGGTCACATGGACTATTTTAACGATGTCTCGGATTTCATCAAAAATATCTGATGAACGAAGGTCTTGCGGGTCTGGAGTAATTACTGACAGAACTTTTGTGTAATAACTGAATGTAGAATAAACTGAATGTGTTTCAAATGCACAATAACTTTTACATATCTATATTAAACCAGTCTCAGAAATTTGAACCAGTTCAATCTTGCTTGTTCAGCAGCTTTAAACGATTCTCATCCTCATGATTAAATTAAACTGATTTCAGATTTATGCTGATTCTAAGGAATTTGAATAAATGCATTTTTAAATTATAAATTAATAGATGCAAATATGCCATAACTCATTTTTTAAATGATATTCCTCAGCGTTCTGAAGTTTTGTTTTCTTGTTCCTCAGGATTTATGGCATCACTGCCGGAGTCGAGGATCATGACCTGCTGTTCTCCTGCGGGACGAGTGACATTAACTCAGCTTGACTCTCTCTCTCTCTCTCTCTCTCTCTCTCTCTCTCTCTCTCTCTCCCTCTCTCTCTCTCTCTCTCTGTCTCTCACACTCTCTTTCTGTCTCTCACACTCTCACTCACAAACAAACACACACTCACACACACATACACACACTCTCTCTCTCTCTCTCTCTCTCCCTCTCTCTCTCTCTCTCTCTGTCTCTCACACTCTCTTTCTGTCTCTCACACTCTCACTCACAAACAAACACACACTCACACACACATACACACACTCTCTCTCTCCCTCTCTCTCTCTCTCTCTGTCTCTCACACTCTCTTTCTGTCTCTCACACTCTCACTCACAAACAAACACACACTCACACACACATACACACACTCTCTCTCTCTCTCTCTCTCTCTCTCTCTCTTTCACACACACTCGCACTCTCACTCACAAACAAACTAACACATACACACTCTCTCTCTCTCTCACACACACACACACACACACACACACACGCACATTTTTGAATGAATGATTCAGCATCAGTTCAGGGCATTAGTATCATCACTGTAATGCTTCCACAGGTTTACACAGATCATGCTCGCGCGTTCACACACACCGTCACTGAACACGTGATTCGCTGCTGTCAGAGACGCTCATTTGCATATTAACAAGATGGAAGTGGAGACTAACAAATACAAGATGACCTGAAGCAGGACACGATTAAATCTCCACAGTGTGTGTTTTTCTGTGTTCTCAGACTCTTAATAACACACACACACACACACACACACACACACACACACACACACACACACACACACACACACACCCCGCAGGACACACAGATTAGAGTGTAACCACACAATTATCAGTGTTTGAGGATTGCGCTAATGAGACGAGGCTGTTAACATCTGTTGTGTTGTGCAGAAACACACTCGTCTGACTGAAAGAGAGAGAACAACAGCAACACACACTGATCACGTCACATATGCTGATAATCGCTCAATTAATAAATCATCCTGTTTACAAGAGTAATTCCCCCAGGAATGAAAATGTTGTCATCATTTAGGCCTATTTGTTGTACATCAGCATGTTTTATCAAATATAATTTTAGAATAGAAAATGTGCTGTTTTACATAAGTGTGGCTGCATTGGAGCGCAAGCTAGAAACATCGTTCCTGAAGCAATATTATATTTTTCACTAATATTCCCTTCCTCTGCAGCTCTGATATCTCATTCAACATCATATTGACTCCATATCTGAAGTTTGAAATGAGCTTTGACATTTAAACATCCGGGGTCATTATGATTGAAAAAAGAAATTAATACTTTTTATTTAGAAAGGATGCATTGAATTGATTTTGAACTTTTTTTATTGTAACAAAGAATTCTAATAAATTCTGTTCTTTTGAACATTTTATTCATCAAGGAGTCTTGAACAAATGTGATACATTTGAATAAATGAAAAAATATATATAATTTTTTTTATTCTATGATACTAGAATTAACACTTTCCACAAAAAAGTCGTCACATTTATTTATAAAGCGCTTTTTACAATACAGATTGTTTCAGTCTGTACTAAAATGTTACTAAAATAACAAGTGTTATTTTTAGTATCATTGATACTATTTTAATTTTTGTCAATGGTTTTAATTAGATTTGATTTTTGATTTTTTTATGTTATGTAATATTAGTTTTTGCTTTTTAAAAATGTCTATTTTGTCTATTTTAAAATGTCTCGTTTTTTTAATTAAGTTTTAGTTTATTTAGTTTTAGTTACTTTAGTACTTCAGTAATTTGATGAAAATGAGAAATGTTGACTTAGCAACTGAAATTAAGTAAATGTAATAATTTATAAATAAAAATGTAATAATACGATTTTTTATATTTTATTTTATTTCAGTTAACGTTTATTTAATTTCAAGCAATGCAAATGTGTTTTATGGGATTTTATTTTAGCTTTAGTTAACGACTGTTATTTACTCTTTCATTTTTGCATCAGAAAGGTCATATTTCATCATATTTCATCATATTTCATCGCTCAGAGATGAAAGCGTGAGTTTGACGTCATCTCACAGACAGTCTTCAGCTCACCAGCGCGTCATTAGCCTCTAAATTACAAACATAATTAGCAGAAATGATTCCCGTGGAGCGTCCTGAGGGCCGTCAGTCTGTCTGATCAACAAGCTCCAGAACTAACGCATCACATCTTTACGCTGTTGCTAATTATTCTCATTCTCAGAGATTTATGAAGAGGAAGCCACGTTCTCGGTCTAAATTTATTCAGTGTGATTTTTTTAGCCAAGACACTATTTGTTAGTCTTGATCAATGGCTGCCAAACCCCTCCCCTTCCTTCTCATTAATATGCAAATGAGAAGCTCCATGTCTTCAGTGTGAATGGCTGCATGTGGGCGGAGCTTATTAATGATTGAAGAATGATTGATTTAGGAATTCTTCTATGAGAGATAAGCAGCTTCGCCAATATGAATCAATCATAGAAATAAAACACACACACACACACACACACACACACAATAAGAAAAAATCATAGAAATAAAACACACATACTCATTCTCACTCAAACTCTCACACACACACACACACACACACACACACACACACACACACACACAATATGAAACGAATCATAGAGATAAACTCTCCAACAGTCTGTGATCTGCAGGCCTGAGCAGAAACACTCTGGGAAAGGAAAGCGGTCAGTAGTTCATCAGCAGACTGATAGATGAACGAAGGTCTCAGAAATCTGAAACATCTGCAAAACCCTCCGTCAGAAACATCTGCATCTCCATGAGGTTCGTCCAAACAAACATCAAGCTTCTGCCATGAGGTTCTCCAGTGCAAAAAAGTCTTGTTTTCCAGCACAGAGATCTAAACACTCTTAGATCAAGACCTCACAGTCTATGGAGCAACACGACTGAAGATATAGTGTTTTCCAATTGCTAACACACCATTTTTCAAACTAGGCTGGTTTTATCACAATTCACAAAACCCACACACCCAAACTGCAAAATACCTCATATATCCTGCAGAATGAAGCACTGCAACCTAAACTACACACAGCATTATCAGAATCAAACTTTTGCACGAGATGACACACACTTCATCCATATTAGCAGATTCCTGTCTAACGACACACTGTTGGGCATCATGAACAGCTCTCATCTTCAGTATGCTTTTCCATAATGCTAAAATAGTTCAAATTCTAGACAATTCTTCAGATTGTTCACATGCACAGAAATATTTGCAGACACACACACACACACACACGCTGTTCAAACATTTTTATTTTTATTTTTCACCAAACAAGTCAGTGCAACATATGACCAGCAGAAATATTTGCACTGGACTGAACAAAAATATGCTCACAAAACACAGTAAAGTGAAAAAGATTGAAGTGTTAACGGTGAAGCATTGAGGAGTTTGGTCAGGTGACACGTGTATCGGCCAATCAGATCATGGAGTGTCATTTTGAATGGCAGTGTTTTGAAATGGCAATCATGTGACTTTATGTCAGATTGTGTGTGTTACGCAGAGAACCGTGTTCAGTGTGTTTAAAAAGTGCCATTCTGAACTGAAAATGTGTGTAAAGCAGAAAATGTGTTTTGACTTTTGGAGACTTGAGAAGAGGTTTTGCTCTGTGTGTGTCAGTGTAAATAACTGTGCTGTGTGTGTCAGCTTAGTGTGTTAGCAACTGGAAAAACTGTAAGTCTTGTTTAACGAGAGACTGATCAAAATGAAGTGAGTTATGAACATAAATCTTCGTTTCCCTTTGATTAAGTTCATTTTTCTGACCCCATTGGCAGATATTTGTTCATAAACTCACTTCATTTTGATGCATTTCTCAGAAAAGAAGACCTTTTCACTTTTTGCAGTTTCCTCACAGCTAAACTCTCACTAGTTAGAGATGAAATCACAATCCTCAGAGTAATGTTCAGTCAGATGGAAAAGCATCAGTGTTTGAGTGCTAGCTGTGTTTGTGATGGTCAGTGAATATGAAATATGAAGATTAAACTTCCCGACAGCGAGTCAGTGTTGAGCCGCTGTCGTGATTCTTTCAGTACAGTATATATGAGAAACATGTTTAAGACGCCCAGAGGAATACAGATATGGATTAATCTGACGGCTGTCGTCATTAAACATTTACATGACAGAAGACGTGTGTGAATAATTCATGTCAACTGTACTTGAGCTTATAATATACACTCCCGCTCCGCTCATCTGACACACTTACAGTTATACATCTATGAAATCTGCTTTACACAAATAACACTGATCTAATAACTCAACTATCATCAGACATACACTATCAGTGATCTCATCATCTCATGTGGATTTTCAGAAGGGGTTTCATATATATTTCAAACATATATTCATATAGAAGTTTGTGTGAGAGAAAGAGAGAGAGTGTGTGTAAGTGTGTGCGTGTGTGAGAGAGAGAAAGTGTGTGTGTGTGTGTGTGTGTGTGAGAGAGTGATGGTGTGTGTGTGAGTGAGTAGTGTGTGTGTGTGAGAGAGTGTGTAAGCAAGTGTGTGTGAGCGAGTGTATGTGTGTTTGTGTGTGCATGTGAGGGAGAAAAAGTGTGAGAGAATGTGTGTAAGAAAAAGAGAGTGTGTGTGTAAGTGTGTTTGTTTGTTTGTGTGTGTGGGGGGAGAAAGAGTGTGTGTGTGTCTGTGTGTGATTGTGTGTGTGTGTGTGTGACTGTGTGTGTGTGTGTGTGTGTTACAGAGGTGGGTGGTGTGTTGTGTCATTGGGTTGGGCGACTCGAGACCCCGCCTTGATGAAGGACAGTGTGTGTGTGTGTGTGTGTGTGTGTGTGAGGTGAAAGCGAGAGTGAGGAAGAGCGGAACACAAACACTCGCGCGCTTCCTCCTCCTGTGGCGCGCGCACATACACGCGCTCGGTCCGGTTACCGGAGCCGGTTCGGTTCGGTTTGGATTTTTCGCCCGGTGATGATGATGAAGATGATGAAGTTTCTAGGTTCTGTGTGAAGGTTTGTGAGGAGGACGATCTCCCGGAGGAAGAAGAGCTCATGAACTCACCGCTGACTGACAGCAGACATTAACGGTAAGACCAGAACCGACTGACTGAACGGGTCTCAACGGGCTTCAGTGGCTCTGATCGATCGATCGAGTCGAATTGATCTGATCGGGATTCACGGTGTGTTTATTATATATATATATATATATATATATATATATATATATATATATATATATATTGAGAGAGAGAGAGCGAGAGAGAGAGAGAGAGAGAGAGAGAGAGAGGGGAAAAGGGAGATTTGAGAAGTTTAATGTGCATTCGGATATAAATTGTAGCTTTTTCATGCTATATTAAACTATGAATGGGATGTTTGATTAATTGAATATAAATGTATTTATTTTTTTGCCGATGTCACTAACAAAAAGTACCATGGTAATACCATAGTTATTTTTTTTCTTTTTTTGGATAGGCTATGTAGCCTATAATGGTAATACCATGTTTTTAATAGTAACCCATATAAAACTGGTGATCGTTTAGTAGCCTACCATGGTATCAAATTATCATGGCATTTCTGGTAATTGTGGCAATTATAAGTATATTGCATAATTTCGATTCAGATGTTCAGTGTTTGTCTTGTGGAATCATATTGTGAACATCAACAATCTGCAGTGTGATGATGATGATGATGATGATGGTCATGTAGATGTAGAAAAATGAATGATGTCTGATCACCGTGGTTTGTGGTTTGGTGTTGTTCACTAAGATGTTCAGATGTTTGTGCTGTTCTGTTGAGGGAATTAAGGCTGAAGGTGAACATGTGTTTAAACAGAATTAAATGAGCATACATGTTGAAGATTTTCACACTGAATTCGATTCGAGGTCATTCTGTGTTCTTCACTTGTAAGGATAAAAGCATCTGCTAAATGAACGAGTGTAAAAACATGTTTGATCTCAAGGGTTCTGCTCAAATGATGGGGATTAGAGAAACTTAAGTTCCATCAACATGTGCATTTTTGTACAAAAACAACATTTATTGAAGCGTCCAGAACACACGTGACCTAGCCAGCCTGAAGGCGGAAGAGTTTGTGATCAGGTTGGAATAGGACAGGATGATTTGTGAGTGAATCATTCTCTGGAGTGGCTCTTTTAAATGAATCAGTTTTAGTGGTTCTCATTTGCATATCGTTAGCCTCATAGCATTTGCCTAAGTCCTTTTAAAAAAAATATTACTTAGGCAATTATGCTTTGAGGCTAACGATATAAGTCTGAACACGATGAAATGTCATGAAAGTGACAGAAATTCATAAACAACATTAAATAATTATGAATAAATGTATGCACATCTCCAGACAATGTAGTAAACACCACTGTACAGATGTCCTGTATTATACAAAAGTCATCCAGAGGTTCTGTATTTGTTTGTATGAGTGATATTTGTGATGTATGATAAAGTTGCACTAGTGTACGACTGCAATTACAGCCTCAAACATATAATCCAGCTCTAATTGAACTCATATTAATGATGGACCCAAGGATTTGCATTGATATACTCTTCCAAGGGTGTCTCAAAAGGCAAACGACAAAAGCCTTTCACCGTGAAGAAAGAGTCTCTTGTAAAGGGAAAATCTCTATTGCGAGTGTTAAGTGAAATGGAAATGATTCATATCATCAGCTGAAGAATAATAATAATAAGTGTATAGATGATTTGATCCTTCAGGGTTTTGTGTGTGTGCTCTTGTATTCAGGACTTTAGATCAGTCTCAAGGTTAAAGCTGTGCTTTCGCAGATATAAACACTTGAAATCGAGCGTGAGCTAGAAGTGTTCACATGCTGAGTATATTTTGTATGTTATATATAAAGTGTATATTCCCTCCTGCCATTACAGTGACAGAATGAGCAGATTCTGGTTAGTTGTTCATTCACAAACCTGCTTTAAATCATTTCCAGACCCTTCGCTCTCTCTGTTCCTCTGTGGTGAAACTCAGAATCTCTATGAGAACTGAGGAGAACATCACAACTGAAGACATGAGCACTAAACTCACCCACAACTAGGACTGTTGAGATTATACATTATATAATATACATTAATCATCCTGGTTATTATTCCATATCATTGTGCAGTTTAAATTTCAATCACATTTTGCCAAAGAACATAAAAACCACTGTAGTAAAGTACATAAAGAAAGTCAAAGGTTGTTTGTGGGTTTAATCAGACTGCATTATATTATATTATATTATATTAATTACATTTAGTGCTGTCAATCGATTAAAAAATAATACTGTGAATAATCTTCACAAATTCATAATTTTTTTTAATATATTTTTATTAATTATATAAATATTCTTTTTTATAGCATTAAAGTAAACCATATGGGCTTATTTTTATTATTAAATTATTTATGATTCCAAGTAAAAAAATAAAATAAAAAAACCACATTAGGTCTACACTGTAAATGACAATTAAATTATTAATTGCAATTATTTGTATGACAATTATCTGCATTTCTCTTCTGCTTTAGTTTGTGCACTAATCTAGTTTAAGCTTTAATGTCGCCATTGTGTTTATGAATATTGAGGCTTTATGATGTTGCTCAGTTGTAACTCACTCTGGATAGAAGCGTCTGCTGAATGAATGAATGCACTGCTGTGCTGATCTCAGATCAGGCCTCGTTTGCTCTGATCGTCCTCAATTACAACACGCAGGAATCCTGTCCAAGCTCAGCTTTAACCTTGAGACGGATCTAAAGTCCTGAGTAAAAGAGCACTCACACTCACACTCACACTCACACACACACACAAATCATCTATACACTTATTATTATTATTCAGCTGATGATATAAATAATTAACACTCGCAATAGAGATTTTTCCTTTACATGCCAGAGACTCTTTCTTTTAATATAGACATTCAGACGGATTCCTACACTGCAAAAAAATATATTTTCTTCCTCAGTATTTTGTCTGGTGACTTGAGAAATTAAGTAAAATTATGCAAGTTTTTGCTTAAAACAAGAAAAAGTGTCTGCGAATGGGATAAAAAAATAATAATCTTGTTTTCCCTATGAATTCAGTTGATTTTTCTGACCCCATTGGCAGATTTGTTTTTGCTTGTTTTAAGTTAAAAAAAAGCATAATTTTACACTTTTTAAGACTTCTAATATCTTCAGTCATTTTGCTTCTCCAGTAAATGTATCTTGATTTAGGAAAGTTTAGATATTTGCACTGTAAGCGAGACAGAAACACTGAGGGAGAACAGGTAATGTACTTCTATCATGACAAAGCAACAGATTAAAACTATTTCTGTGAAGTAACAGCAAGTAATGCATGAAATATGTTTCTGGCCTGAATGTGGAAGTATATGAACGGCTGATGTCTAAGAAAGTGCACTTTGAAATCGAGGAAACACTGATAGTTCACGGCATGCTTTTGTCAAAGACTGTATATACAGTATACACCAAGACCCTTCACTAATATTGCTAATGAGAGAAACTGAAATGCACAATATGACACATATTTGTGTTCACATGCTTGTGTTCAGTGTTTCAATCTTAAAGGAATCGTTCACCCATAAATGAAAATTCTTGACATCTCGTTTTAGTTCCTCCACTGTGTTTTTGTAACCAAAACTGTTACCAACATTCTTCTGAACATCTTCTGCTGTGTTCGGCAGAGACGTGAGGGTCAGTAAACTCATTTAGAGTTAGTTCATTTTTGAGTGAACTATTTCTTTAAGTATGAAGCTTATGAAGAAAAGCATTCTGGCCTTCGTGAGTGTGTGTGTGAGTGTGTGTGAGAGAGAGAGTGTGTGAGAATGTGTGTGAGAGTGTGTGTGTATGAGAGAGAGTGTGTGAGTGTGCGTTTGATTTATATTACATTGTGGGAACCAAATGTCCCCACAAGGATAGTAAAACCTGAGATCACCTCCATTGTCACCAGCCAGCCAGCCAGCCAGCGGTCCCCATGAGGGGAATGGGTAAATAAACATACTAAATTATATTTTTTTGAAAATGTAAAAATGCAGAAAGTTTTCTGTGATGGGTAGGTTTAGGGGTAGGGTTAGTGTGTGTGTGTGTGTGTGTGTGTGTGTGTGTGATGGGTAGGGTTAGTGTAAGGGGACAGAACATACAGTTTGTACTGTATAAAAACCATTAAGTCTATGGAGAGTCCCCACAAAGATAGTGAACCAGACATGTGTGAGAGTGTGTGTGTGTATGAGAGAGAGTGTGTGAGTGTGTGTGTGTATGAGAGAGAGTGTGTGTGTGAGTGTGTGTGTGTGTGTGTGTTTGGATTCTTCTCGTCCCAACATCTGAAGGTTTCTCTGCTACGATCTTGAAGTCGCGTCTCGAAGTCCTGAAGGGTTTGTGTCTGAACATCACTGAGTGTGTGTGTGTGTGTGTGTGTGTGTGTGTGTGTGTGTGATGATCCTCTCGGGGAATAATCAGGTGTTTACGAGCTCCGACTGAAATATTCTCTCCAGCTTTATAAGCTCTTAATTACTGTTTGTGTGTCGATTCCAGGAGATCTGATTGGCTCTGATCTCACACACACACACACACACACACACACACACACACACACACACACACACACACACACAGGACAGATGGCGACCCTTCTCTCCCTGCACGGGAACACGAGTGTCTCGCTGTGAATACGAGGTCGTGTTCACTGAAGCGTGTGTGTGTGTGTGTGTGTTGAAACACCTCCGTAACATACAGTCAGTTGATCTCAGATCAAACCGTTAGCGAATGACAGATGACGGGAACATTTCTCTGATCCGTGTGTTAAAGCATCTCGCTGACTGTTGAGGTTTATCACGAGTGTTTAACGTACAGGACCTGAGAGAGAACAGCCTGGTTCTGCTGTGCTGTAACGTACAGGACCTGAGAGAGAACAGCCTGGTTCTGCTGTGCTGTAACGTACAGGACCTGAGAGAGAACAGCTCCTGGAACAGAAAACAGAAAACACGCTTCTTGTCCACGACACGGCAAGAGTTTAGAGTCAAAATCGCATAATCTGACATCATCACAAACAAGAATAGTGTGTATATCTGAACCCGGCATTAATGTGAAACCTGCCGTGTGTGTGTGTGTGTGTGTGTGACTCCTGCACTATATAGTAGATGGAAAACGGTGTCAGATGAGAATGTCCCAATTTCATTCTTACAAACATTCATACTATAATATAGAACATACTTTTTTAACATTAACATTATGTTTCAAACCGAATGTAGAGTGTACAGTGTGTGTTAGACACAGCGATTCTCTGGTGTTAGAAGAGAAGAGAAGAAGAGAGGAGGAGTGAAGAAGAGAAGAGAAGAGAAGAAGAGAGGAGGAGTGAAGAAGAGAAGAGAAGAAGAGGAGGAGTGAAGAAGAGAAGAGAAGAGAAGAGAAGAAGAGAGGAGGAGTGAAGAAGAGAAGAAGAGAAGAGAAGAAGAGAGAAGAAGAGAAGAGAAGAAGAGAGGAGGAGTGAAGAAGAGAAGAGGAGAAGAAGAGAAGAGAAGAAGAGAGGAGGAGTGAAGAAGAGAAGATCATGTGAGGGACGGTAGACTGTGAATGTTTTTGGAAACTGAAGACACTGAACCATCTGCACTCGACAGGGAAGCAGAGAGACGAGAGTCACTGCT
>NC_140224.1:37072178-37074678 GCF_951802725.1 Rutilus rutilus | reverse complement strand
GTTTTTTTTGTGCTGAAAACAAGAACAAATCTGCCAGTGGAGTTTGAGAAACCAACTTGATTTAAAGAGGAAATTTAGATTTTTCTTGTTCTCAGCAAAAACCCTCTCAAATTTCCAGACACTTTCTCAGAAAACAAGACTTGTTTATGCATCTCCGTTAGATGTGTCTTGATTTAAGAATGTTGAGATTGTGTAAAATCAGACACACACACTGAGGAAGAGCATCACTTAGCGCAGTTTTATGTTCCAGACGAGACACATTTGGTAAATATCACAGAGCTCCAGTCTCTCAGTGTCTTACTGTGATTGTACATGTGTAATGGGATATTAAATTACCCAGCGTCCTCCTCTCCACCTGGACCCAGGCCATCTGTTCCTGTGCTCTGAAGCGACACACACACACACACACACACTCCTCTGATGCATCAGGTGATGAATATGCCTTCATCTTCACGCCTTCAGTCTGTTTTCTAGGATGTTTCCGGATGATGTTTGGATGTGTTTGTTCCTCAGACTGTGATTGTGTTGTCGAGAGGCTTCATGGGACGTGCTGAAGGTCCTCGGGGCCGCTGAGAGCTCGGCTTGTTTATTCTCATGCAGTTCAGAACAAATTGCAGTTCACTGAGGAAAGGAAATGACAAGCAGCTTTGGTAAAAATAACCTCGACTCAAAGACACGCTGATAAACATCACGGGGTTTAGACCTCGGCGTAAAACTGTGTTTGTTCTGCACTATTAATCAAAATCGGGATATTGCTTAGTGCAGTTATCAAACGGTAAAGGCTGGGATTTAATAAATAAATGCATCACTGTGTTCATCTAAACGCGCGCAGCTCATGATCCGCCGGTGTTTTCCCTAAACTATCACGTTTTGTCCCGTTCGCTCCTGCAAAAGCCCATAGGGAAGAGGTCTACGTGGATTCTTCAGTCCCAATTCTGTCCTTTTTTTCCTATTTCCGCTTCAGATCTCCATTGACAGAATTGTGCATTCTGTTTGTTATGATTAGAGAATTGCATATTATATTATATTATAAAACTTGGTGTTTTGTTATCCGGTGGTGTACAGACGACTACTACTTCTGCTGCATGATCAATCTCAAATACACTGATGATTACTACTTTTGCTGAAATGTGCATTATATAACAAAAGCATGAAAATATTAGATCTCACAATGCAATCCACTAAACATTTATTTCCAAAGTGACAAATAAACAGGAAGTGATATTAGCTGTGTTGTACTCATTTGTGACTCAGTATTTGTTCTGACTCCCAAGATTTTGATATATTTTATCATAAAAAATTTTTATTTAAAAATGCATGGATTCAACATGCTGATTTAATTTCTGTTGAATTTCATATATTTAAAAAAAAAATCTGTTCATTTCACATATTTAAAAAAAAATGTAGTCAGTCGTGGCTGACCGATACAAATTTTTGGATTGCCAATATCTTGGTGAGCAGGGTAATATTTACAATAATATTTACTAAAATAATTAGAAATAAATCATTTAAAAATAGAATTTGAACATGATAAAAAAAAATCTGTAAAATAAACAGATTTATATCTTAGATAGCCCTGCGATGTCAAAATAAAAGTCCTGCTTCTAACATTTATCAGCCAAACAGAAAAACTTGGATAATGCTGATCATTAAAAAATGCCAACATATGGGCGTTGGCGATATATCAGTCGAACCCTAGTATGCAGAATCAGTGTACACTGTGCAGTGTGCAGAAAAGCTAGAATTTCATTCTGAACAGATGTGTTTATCAGAGAGACTGCGTGGAAACATTCAGTCTGGTTTATTCTCTGGGTTTCCTCCAGATCTCATTATATGAGTATGTAAAAGTTGACTGGTCTCTTTACGAGCCGCGTGTGCAAACTGAGCGCTGTCGGAATAAGAAATAAGCTGCTTCCAGATTTCAGGATTACAGAAAACCATGGCCAGTTTGAGAGAAGAGGTTGTTTGAATCGATGAGGTGTGTGTGTTTGGGTGAAAGTCCACGGGTTGTGTTTCCAGAGCTGGCAGGAGAGCTGGCAGGAGAACTGGCTGGAGAGCTGGCAGGAGAGCTGGCAGGAGAACTGGCTGGAGAGCTGGCAGGAGAGCTGGCAGGAGAACTGGCTGGAGAGCTGGCAGGAGAGCTGGCAGGAGAACTGGCAGGTGTCTCGTTTCTTTGATCAAATGTCTCATCTGAACCTCACTGCCTGTATTTTGTTCTCCTCAACCTCTGTACAACCCCAGACACTGGCAGAAAGACGGCTGTGTGTGTGTGTGTGAGCAGCACGATTACATTCGTCTGTCCTTCCCAGAACACTGATCACTGAACTTAGACTCTGCACAAGTTTTTGTCTTTGAAAATCTCTTCTACTCAGCAAGACTGTGTTTATTTGATCTAATATACTGTATAAAATAGTGAAATATTATTGTAATGTAAATCATCTGTTCTCTATGTGAATATATAGTAAAGTGTAATTTATTCCTGTGATCAAAGCTGAATGTT
>NC_140224.1:37058909-37063909 GCF_951802725.1 Rutilus rutilus | reverse complement strand
GAAATTTAATAAACGCAAAACCATATTGTTAATTAAAAGCTTGTTAATTATTGCCATATTAAATACAAATAAAAACTGGTGCATTTGTGATACCAGTACATAGAGATAATCACACACAAAAAAATTGGGAAAACTAAAAATGGTTATGCAACCTGTATCGGACCTCTTGAAATGGATTAACCCTTAACTAATAAATGCATAGCATGAATACAAAGACAATTTTAGTATCTGTGTATTATCATGTACGTTCATGTTCTGCAGACACAGGATGAGATGACAGTTTGAGTGTGAGTGTGTGTGTGTGTGTGTGTCATCATGGGACAGTGGTATTAAGTTGTAGTTAAGTAATTTGGACTAATCTGTCATTGCTGAAGGGGGGCCAGTGGATAAAGATAAGATAAACCCGGATTAGCATGAGCTAAATGTGTTGTCCTTCTGTTTTTATCTTTTTTTTTCCATCTTTCCCCCCGTATATGTGTCTCCAAATGTATTCCCAAATATATGGGAATATATTGCAAAATATAATGCGATATATTACATAATGCATTTCCATAAATGGGAAACTAGTGCTTATATTTTTCAATATACTGCAATAAATGCATTGACCATGTATGGCTATATATGAATACATATCAAATATTAATAAATGAAGACAAAAATAGCATTACATGTAATATTCACAAAGTTTATCCTTTATTGTGTACATTTATTGCACATACATGTTCCCATATAAATGTGAATGTATGTTCATATATACACACACACACACACATTCACGGAATGAGTTACAACAGATGTCTAGTTCCCAGCATGCTTTGCTTCTGACTGTTAAAGGAGAGTAAATGTTAAAACTAAGTGTTATTAATGAGTTTTGCTCAATATTAATATAGGGGGAGATCTGTTAGTGTTTAATGTTCTATAATTTGGGGATGTAAAGGTGTTCTGGTGTGTGTGAGTGTTTGGGGTCGTTGTGCTGAAGAGCTGCGGTTCGGGTGATGATTGGACGAATATAATTAAGACTATAATTACTATATTATGAAAGTAATGTCTGTGCTCTTCTCAACACAGTGATAGTCTCTAGACTAAACACTTTAGTACGTGCAGGTGAGCTTTTGTTAAGTAGCTTGAAAATATGAAACATTTATAATGTAAATAATAATAAAAATATAGGAAATATATTACATTATATATTTCTCTATATATGTGTGTTTATGCTTCATATCTGCAATATATTACACATGCAGTACCATATCTGATCACATATACATCTGTATATTATAAAGAGTATTACTAAATATAAAACTACATACATTATGATATATTAGTAAATATATTGTCACATTTTTCATTATATGAAAAGCGGCAATTGCTTATATATCGTTCAATATATTGTAATATACAGTAGCCAACATTTGAAGTGGATCAAAGTTATACATAAATTTTGAACAATACCCGATCTTGTCTTAGCACAACTTTGATGAACTTTTTTTCAAATGTTGACTATATTTCACAATATATTATTCAGTTTTTTTCAAATATACTTTTAAACCATTTAATATACTGATCATTCATATATAGGGAAATGTATTTTATTTCCACAAGGCTGTGAGCATCCCGAATCCGTCTTGTGTGTAGATGTGAAGTGTGTTTCATTGGGGAAGTTTGTGTTACTGAGCTCTCATGTTGTCCTATTCTTCTTCTGTCTGACTCGCTTATGTTTCCAGAGCTGAATAATTCAGCGATTACCTGCCGGTCACATGATAGCATGACCTCGAGTGGGGCAAAAAAGAAACGTTGGCTCGTGTCCAGGTGAAATGTTACCTTCCCTCGCACACCTTCGCTGGGAAACATGAGAAGTGAAACCAAACACCTGCTTTTTTCCCCGTCTCACAACCATCCTCTCCTCTCGTTCCTCTTCCCTCACTCGTATTCGGCTTTTAGTCGGAGCCGTACGATTAAACTCCAGAGTCACTCTTTCTCTTAATGGCTCGCTTCCACTAAAAACGAACGTGTGTGTGAATCTTCATGGCTGTCCGAGGAACCGTTCCTCCTCCGGATTATTACCCGTTTGATATCGCGTTATCCGCACAGCCTCCTGAAGATCTGCAAGGCTTTTACAAGGGAAACCAACACATGTTGAGCAGATCAGGCTCGCATTATGGCCTGGCAGGAGGGGTCAGGAGCGCTTGGGATCAAGGACAAGCTAGAGCGAATACTCCCGGTCCTATTCCCGGTCCTCCTCCTCCTCCTCCTCCTCCCTCGGCTCATGAGATCAGCCGCTTGTACAGGGATTCTCTCTCCAGCAAGATGATCCCAGACACTCAGCGTATCCGCAGCAGAGCCGCTTCTCCCGCTTGCTTCGGGATCGACTCCAGGTATCCGTCCGAACACGTTTACGGTGAGGTGAACGGTTTCCCCTTGGAGTCGTCCACTTGTATAGTTGTGGATCCCATGGATGGGAATATTCCTCGGGGAACACAGGCGTACGGTTCTGTCGCTTCCCAAAGAATGCCTTACGATCCTGCGTACGATCCGGGATCCTCCATGTTGCCGGCCGCTCCGACTCCGCTTTCAACCGGGAATCATCCGTCAGGATCCGATCCGAAGCGAAACGTGGATCCGGGATTTCTCTCTCTCCTCCGTACGGAGGGTCTTTCAGAAAGCACTATAACTCTTCTCCTCCAACATGGGTTTGACTCGACCTCAATGCTCACAATGATGGAAGATCACGATATCCGCTCCGTCGCTCCCAATCTGGGACAAGCACGTGTGTTGTCTCGTTTAGTAATCAATTGTAAGTCGGGCGCGACCGGAACGACATCTATCCGAGGTCGATCCAACAGCTTCAGCCATCGGAGTGATCTTTACATGCAACCTCAAGCGCTCAACATGGATTCCCATCTCATCCAACAACCTCCCAACGCAATGCAATCCGTTTCTCCCAGAATGGGAGAGTTTTTAGGACGCCGACCGAGCAGCGCTCCGTCTCAACATCTCCTGGAAACCTCAACATATCAAACCGGTCGGACAATGGCAGGTCTCCCGATCAATCCGGGCGGATTCACCTCTCCTCATCCTCAATCCCGACCGTTATCGATGTATAACGCTCACACCGGTCTGGCCATGTCGGCTCTTTCCGCTCAACAACAGAATCCGAACGCCCCGGGAATGGCTCCCAAAACCTTCTCCAGCTCATACTCTCCCATGGAGTTGATGAAACGTCCTCCGAATCTTCCTCTCTCTCCGGCCCTCAGTCCTCATCACAGTCCTCAGTTAATGCGGAAAGGAGTCGCTCCGGTGGAGAATAACGTTATTCCGGCGTCTTCTTCCCACCAGCATCAATCCGTTAATCCCAATAACAAACTGGCCCGCCGAACCGGACCGCCCGTCATCGTGTCCACCATGGCTTCTCCCGACACAAGTAATGATCTTCTGTCTTTCCCTACACTTCTCTTCACTAGTTTTACCTTCATGCGTTTGTGCTTGTTGATATTCAGGTGTTGTTTATTCTTTGTCAAGTCAAGCCTTCATTTATACAGCGCTTTCAACAATACAGATCGTTCCAGAGCAGCTTTACTGAGATAATAGGAGATTACAGTAACAGAGATTGTGGGAACACTTTATTATGATGGTCCCTTTTGAACATTCTGCTGACTATAAGTAACTTTGCAACTACATGTCAACTAACTCTCATTAGAGTTTTACTAGAGTATTAGTAGAGTATTAGTAGAGTGTTAGTAGACTGTCTGTTTAATATCTGCTAACTCTTTATTGTGATGCTCCCCAACAGACATTATACTGACTATAAGTAACTTTGCAACTACATGTCCACTAACTCTCATTAGAGTTTTGGTAGAGTATTAGTAGAGTATTAGTAGAGTGTTAGTAGACTGCCTGTTTAATATCTGCTAACTCTTTATTGTGATGCTCCCCAACAGACATTATACAGTAACTTTGCAACTACATGTCAACTTATTCTTACCCTAACCCTACCAGTCTACTAACACTCTACTAACACTCTACTAACACTCTACTAATACTCTACTAATACTCTAATGAGAGTTAGTAGACACGTAGGTGCAACTTTACTTATATTCAACATAATGTGTTAAAGGGCCATCAAAATAAATTGATTCTGTTGACTATAAGTAACTTTGCAACTACATGTCAACTAACTCTCATTAGAGTATTAGTAGAGTATTAGTAGAGTATTAGTAGAGTGTTAGTAGACTGTCTGTTTAATAACTGCTAACTCTTTATTGTGATGCTCCCCAACAGACATTATACAGTAACTTTGCAACTACATGTCAACTTATTCTTACCCTAACCCTACCAGTCTACTAACACTCTACTAACACTCTACTAATACTCTACTAATACTCTAATGAGAGTTAGTAGACACGTAGGTGCAACTTTACTTATATTCAACATAATGTGTTAATGGGCCATAAAAATAAATTGATTCTGTTGACTATAAGTAACTTTGCAACTACATGTCAACTAACTCTCATTAGAGTATTAGTAGAGTATTAGTAGAGTATTAGTAGAGTGTTAGTAGACTGTCTGTTTAATATCTGCTAACTCTTTATTGTGATGCTCCCCAACAGACATTATACAGTAACTTTGCAACTACATGTCAACTTATTCTTACCCTAACCCTACCAGTCTACTAACACTCTACTAATACTCTACTAATACTCTATTGAGAGTTAGTAGACACGTAGGTGCAACTTTACTTATATTCAACAGAATGTGTTAAAGGGCCATCAAAATAAATGAAACAGAGATTGATTGTGTTGACTATAAGTAACTTTGCAACTACATGTCAACTAACTCTCATTAGAGTATTAGTAGAGTGTTAGTAGAGTGTTAGTAGAGTATTAGAAGAGTGTCTGTTTAATAACTAATAACTCTTTATTGTGATGCTCCCCAACAGACATTATACTGACTATAAATAACTTTGCAACTACATGTCAGCTTATTTTGACCCTAACCCCACT
>NC_140224.1:37048909-37053909 GCF_951802725.1 Rutilus rutilus | reverse complement strand
CCAAAGACTGGAGTACTTGCTGATGAAAATTCAGCTTTGCATCACAAAAATAAATTACATTTTAAAGTATATTAAAAAAGAGAACCATTATTTTAAATTGTAATAATATTTCATAATATTACTGTTTTTTTTTTTTTTTTTTTTTTTTTAACTGCAGGCTTGATGAGCATAAGAGACTTCTTTCAAAAACATTAAAAATAGTAATGTTTCCAAACTTTTGACTGGTACTGTATACAAAATAATTATACACAGTACACACACATATATTATGTAAACACAAACTTTTATTTTGGATGTGATTTATCGCGATTAATTGTTGCCCAGCACAATTTTTTTTTATATATTATTTAAATATTGGTCACTTTTGACTGTAAAGGTACGACCAGGTGTCACTTTTTTTATCCTTTAAAATATCCGAATCATGTCCATGATTTGATGGGATGGGATTGTCATCCAATTCCGATGAAGCAAAAAAATAATAATTCAAAACATAAATCTTTTCGGTCCGTCGGGTTAAAATGACATCGGACATGTAAAGTTTTGTTGGTCCCGGAAGTAAAAAATGTATTTATTTCATCAATAGATAAATGATGTGTACATCTTACGGATTGAACCTTCAAGATGAAAATGATGATTTATCATATATTATCATGTTATATATAAATTAGATATGATTTATCTCCAACCGCTGTTACTTTGGAAGCAGAAATGGTGCCAAAGCTGCTCCACAAACTACTTGTATTTATTATTTATTTATTTATATATTGTTATATCCATATTACTATATGGTAACTGTCTGATTGGCTGCCTTCTGATGTGACTTGCTTGCTATCTCTGTTATGTGTGTCATATGCTAATATTATTTAAAGTGTCCTTAAAATTAAAGGGTTCTTGAAAGGCGCTGCCGCACTATATAAATAACACATATTATTGTTATTAATGTTATTATAATTATTTTATATTTAAATATAATGCGACACATATTCGACCTCTTGAGATGATCACAGACGACCCTGAGATCTTACATTCTTGCAGTTATTCTTCATCATTACAGATTGCAGTGACCCTGTTTTACAGTAGTTCCAGTGACAGTCACATCAAAGCCATAAAAATGAGAATTATTGACATTTATAATGGATTAAAGATGCACAATCTATTCCGTCTCTTGAAGTGTTATATGTATTCACTGTGTTTTTCTGACAGTCGAAACTGTTGGTTTTGGACCAAAATAAGTATGATCTGATAAATGAATTTGATGCGCTTATGTGTCTGCTATCAAGTGACATTAAATATAATGATGTTTTTGTCAAGAGAATTCATGTAAGACCATGAAAATGTGATCTGATAGAAAGACATTAGATGTGAGGGCAGAAACTGTAAAAGTCGATCCATTACGTTTCATTCACACTGTACATTTGATCAAAGTTTCATACTGTAATCATTCTTGTTTCAAATCAAAGTTTGTATTGTTGTGGTTTACAAGCTGCAGAATCACTGTTGCTCTATTAAAGGAGCTGTATGTAAGAAATGTATTTTAATTAATCATAAAATGGCCCTGATATGTCACTAGACATTAAGAAATCATGTTCATTTCAAATACTTATATCACTGACAACAGTAGTCCGGCCAGGATATTGTCATTTAAAAAGTGAAGTTGCAGCCCTCAGCTGATGTGGATGTTGTCATGTTGTGTTTTGGCCTGAAGCTCCACCCTCCACCTATCTACCAATCACGAAGTCAGTAGTGTTTGGGCATCCGGGTTGCCAGCTCTGCTCTAGTTACCACAGCTGCAGCTACAAACGTTCCTGCTGGATCCTGCAGCCTATCTGGCAACCTGGAGTCAGGGGGGAGGGGGAGGGGATACACCGCTCTACAGTCATTTGAAAGTGATTGCAGTACCAGTTTTGGCCACAATCTTACATACAGCTCCTTTAACATTCATGTGCTAGTAACAGTTTAGCTGAAGAACACACACAAAATGATGTTTTATTAACAAAGTTCTGGAGGAGCAGGTTCAGATAATTAACCAAATTATGCACAGCTGGAGATTAATCAGTAATCAACTCAATGACAGAGTATAAATTCACAGCAGACCTATCTCTGTTCATTGAAAGTTTGTCAGCATCCCTCCTCCACCCCATCTCCTCACTTCCAGTTCCATCTACACTTACCAACTGGGGGAGTACTCTGGGTTCGGGCCTCACTCCGAGCTCGGAGCCCTCCCCCCGGACAGCACGCCAAATACGCATAAACTTATTGTACTAATTATATGTAGATGTGAACTCGTGAACACAGTGTGTGGAGCAGAATACTACTCTTACTGTCTCTATCCATATATTGCAGAAATACTATGGTGTAGAGCAGGCACGGCGTCATGGGTGGGCCTGACGGGCCTGGGCCCACCCACTTTTCAACAGGCCCACCCAAAAAAAAAAAAAAAAAACGTAATATATTCAAATTTTGTCAAGAATTATAAAAAATCGTCAATAAGCTCATAATTTGTACTAAAATAGTCTAAATGTTTAGTTTTAAAAACAATTTAAAAAAGCTGGCTATGTCCATTTGGATGTTTCTGCGCAAGTTCAGCAGACAGTGGGGTTCGGGTTTGTTCCGATCAGAGCTCGTGAGTGGAGAGCGCATTTCTGAATATTCCGCTCCGCTCACTCATTCCGCAGGGTCGCTCGCTCAACCCAGAATGGCCTGCTGGTTCGAAAATATGTGGAATAAGGGCTGCCTCCGACAAATTTTTTTTTTTTTTTTTTCTAGTCGACTAGTAGTTGTTCATTTAAGCCATTCGTGGACAAATCGCCCCTTTATATTAATTTAATTACTTAGGCTATCCTACAGGATGATCGTTATGACCGCACGCATAAAGCTTGCCACAAAGAACCGGTTAAAGTAATTATGAATGTGTCTAAATTAGCAAGGAGACATTTAATTGTTTAGTAATAAACTGGTGTTTTCTGTGTCACTGCAAAGATGAAGTTGACAATGCGGACTCTCCATGAACGCCAGAGAGAAATGCACATTTCATATGGATTAGGCTACATAATCAGAGAGTAGGCCTAGCCTATTTATTTTGGTTTGAATATTTTCGTTTAAAAGTAGACATTTCAAGCTTTCTGTAATAGATAACCCATATTTCTCAAATCTGTGAGGCACAAGCTGAGTTTCGGCGCCCTCCAGTTCACGTGCAATGCAAGTGATCGTGCCGGCGCCTTATTACATTGTCTGCTGTATAGTATATGCTTGTATATGCTTCTTATTTATTAAATACGGAAAATTGATTGATAAAACATTTATCAAAATTAAGATACAATTTATACAAAACGAAAATCTTTTAAAAAGAGTTTTCTATAAAACAAAACTTAGTGAAGTCGTCAAAATCTTTTTTTACCAAAAACAGCGCCGTTGCTAGGAGGGCGCCAGCGCCTCTGCCTCGCAAGTGGATGATAGCCCTGAAGACGCCTAGCAATGGTATACCTTTAGTGGTAGTATACCTTTAGTTAAGTTATACCTTAATAGTCTTCGTAGCGCGCTATGAGACAATGTTATCGGAAAATGCAGCCCAGTATGATGCGTATGATGCGTAATGGAGATTCCAAAGCGCTCTTCTTTGGTCAGAACCATGGAGAGCGATCGCGGATAGGTCTGTCCTATGCACCGAAACTTTTAACAATGCAACAAAATATTTAAAGAGCATCAAGCTATTATAATCTATATTATGTATACGCACAGATAATATAACAGTAGGCTATATTAGTCAATATTTTTTGCAGTATATATATCCAAGCAGTGATTGGATAACGTTTTTTTAACGTTTTTAATTTAAGGCCCACCCACAATTGGTCTGGCCCATCCAAAACTGGAATCCTGGCGCCGTGCCTGGTGTAGAGTAGTGTAGTGTAGTGTAGTGCAGTGTAGTGTAGTGTAGTGTAGTAGTATCAGGGTTCTCAAGTTTTATCAAAAGCTTGGAGTGAGATCACATGCGGTTAGGGGAGGAGCCCTAATGGAGCCCCGCCCCCGCCCCGCCCCGCCCCACCCCCATTTTACCCATTGTTCATAATTAACCAGCACAAATTGAAATTATAACAATTGGTAAATCTGATAAATGACAGAGCAATTCATCACATCAAATATACTCTTTAATGTTATATTTCAAAATTACAAATATACAAAAATTACAAAAATATAACAAATTGCTCTAAACAGTTTGCACCCAGAGCACTCTGCTTTAATACATGTAACAGTTAGCCTTAATGTAACTAGAAAGACTATTAATACAGTATAATATATAATTTAAAATAAAATGAAGAAATAACTTACATCTTCATTCCTTCCCATACCCACTAACATTTCCCTTAGTTTCAGATAACGTAAGCTAGCCAAACTGAGCTAAAGCTTCTGGCCTGGTTACAGAGTAGTTGTAGAGTTTTTGACTGCATCAATAATAATGTATACGATGGGCTATATATTAAATGTTTTAGCCTAAAAATGTTAGACGAGCTTTCTTCCAACTTACCTTCTCCATCTTGACGTGTGTTCTCGTGATGTTGTTGGTTACCTAGTAACGAACGTACGGTGGCCGAGAATGTTCCGTCAACTTCCGTGTGTTCGCGCATCTATGTTGCCTAGTAACGAACGCAATCTGGCCGAGATACGTGCTGGCGGCAGGAAACTTCACTTTGTGTGCCCGCACCTCGTATACAACGTTATATATAAAGCTTGCAGGACAACTTGGTTGGCATTGCCTTTTCAGCGTGAGAAATACACGGTGTGGCGTGTGAGCGTGTGAACTGGTTGAATTGCGTGTGTCTCACGGCCAATGCGTGAGACTTGAGAACCCTGGTAGTATAGTGTAGTGTAGTGTAGTGTAGTGTAGTGTAGTGTAGTGTAGTGTAGTGTAGTGTAGTGTAGTGCAGTGCAGTGTAGTATTGTAGGCTGTTTTGAATTCTGCCTCTGATTGGCTCGTTCTCTTCCATCATAATCTGCACTTCCTG
>NC_140224.1:37036409-37043909 GCF_951802725.1 Rutilus rutilus | reverse complement strand
ACTTCACAGTTTTCAGTCTTTACTACACAATCACAGTAACGAGGGGTGACATTTTCACATCTTCCCTACTAATGAATATAAAGAAGAATTGAGAAACAGTTCTGATCTGTCTGATACTCATATATGCAAATCAAGACACAATATTACCAATTATTTCTTCATATTATTTTTCTAATCAAAATGTGCTGCAAGTCTCTGTAATACTGTATGAACATATTGTACAGACAGGCCAAAAAAGACATCAGATCTCATTCGATCTCAAATTATTATTATAATAACAATATAAAAACTTTTTTTTTATTATATGTATAATATTTAAATTATTATATTACATATTTATTTTTAATATATTTGTGTGTGTACTGTAAAGCAAATCTGTAATTTTACAATAGTTTTGCCATTCAAGCCTTTTTATTTATTTATTTTTTACAGATTTTTGAAATACAGGAAAATGTTAATAAAATTACAAAATAGACTCTGAATTTACATGTCTAATGTAAAAACATGAAAAATCTGTAACTGTGAATAACCCAAAAAATCTGTGCAATAATAAATATAATATTTCATATTATATATTTTATTAGTAAATGAGACTTTCTTTAATAATAAATACATATATATATATATATATATATATATACAGGGCCTAAAATAAACAATCACAAAGTACCAAATGTGAGTAAAAATCGGCGTTGGCGAGTATACGAGTATAATCTCAGACAGATTGATCATTTTTTGTCATTGACATTTATGTATAAAAATAGCGAGTATCTCAGTAAACATAGTCGGTTACGTCTTAAGTGAACGTAAACAGTTGAGAGTAAACGCATGTGTGTCAGTATCAGTATATTAGATCTGTGCATTCACTCTTAAAGTGACAGTAGCCTAATATTCCTGCTGTCTTGATAAGTGTAATTCCCCTAGACCCTCGGTGACGGATGCGGTGTGTGATGTGTGTGTGTGATGTGTGCGCAGGTCGTTCGGGGCAGGCCGTCGCCGTGAGGGCGAAAGTCTTTGGCTTCAATGTGATCTTCTACGACCCATACCTGCAGGACGGGCTGGAGCGATCGCTGGGCGTTCAGCGGGTTTACACACTTCAGGACCTGCTGTACCAGAGCGACTGTGTGTCGCTGCACTGCAACCTGAACGAACACAACCATCACCTCATCAACGACTTCACCATTAAACAGGTGCCACTCCTGTGCAATACGAGAACGGCACGACACAGTCACAGTGATGCTCCAATCCTGAACGTATTGTTCTTTTAAGCTGGTAGTCGTTCAAGCTGGTTCACTGAATCAAACTGAACCGGATCAAAATGAACGAATCAAAAAGAACCGAACTGAATGAATCGCTTCCAACTGATGGATGGATGATTCAGCTGAGGGCGCCATCTTCTGGCGAGACGCAGGAAATTCATTCGCGGTGATCGTCTCTAGCCGTTGAGCGTACACTGGTTGAACGCTCGTTATTGCGGTGCATTTTGGGATTGAATAAATGCACTCTATAATGTCCACTATGATTTTGGACACCACTACAAATGGCTGTCTCTCATAGACTGTAAAAATATATGTGCGTAGTGTGTGTGACATCACTCGTGTTTCTGAAGCCCAAAGTGGGCGGAGCCGGCCGTCGCCATCTTAGCCGTGCGCCACTCCCGGATAAACGACAATGTGCGGTGAGGCGGATTAGCTGAGGTGACGTGACGCTAACACACAGCAGACAAACGGCTAGTAGTGACATCAGCGGCAATCCACCTGTCACTCAAGTGGCCACGCCCTTAATTATGCAGAACTTTAAGGCTTAATATAATTTAAACGGATGAGTTATACAAATATTCATCCCCTCACAGTCGTCATGAAGGGCAACATTAGCGATACAGACCAAAACCACTTTTAACACCAGACTGTAAACATGTGTTTTTCTGCTGTAAAGTTGGCCATTTTAACATGCGTGTCTATGGGATTGAGTCTCTTCTGCAGCCGGCCTCTAGTGGCCAGAGGATGAACTGCAGTTTAAGTCTCTTCAGTGTCGGATTCAAGAGAGAGACGGGAAGGTTTTTTTTGGCAGTCTCCTCAAATAGTGCACTATTTAAGGGTACAGGAGGTGATTTCGGACACGGCCTTCCTCTCACATCATCAACCCGGAACTAAAGTTCGATTCGGTGTGATTCTGTGAACCAGCTCGAGTGGCTAGTGATGATTCTTTAAGGAATCATTCTTTTAAACCAGTAAGTGGTGATCCCGCAGGCTGCTACCGCCTCCCTCTGGAGAAACGGGATCATTACACCCATCTTATGCATAAAGTGTTGAGTGATGGGCAGGTTTAGGGGTCTGGTTAGTGTATGTGTGTGTGTGTGTGTGTGTGTGTGTGTGTGTGTGTGTGTGATGGGCAGGTTTAGGGGTCTGGTTAGTGTATGTGTGTGTGTGTGTGTGTGTGATGGGCAGGTTTAGGGGTCTGGTTAGTGTATGTGTGTGTGTGTGTGATGGGCAGGTTTAGGGGTCTGGTTAGTGTATGTGTGTGTGTGTGTGTGTGTGATGGGCAGGTTTAGGGGTCTGGTTAGTGTATGTGTGTGTGTGTGTGTGATGGGCAGGTTTAGGGGTCTGGTTAGTGTATGTGTGTGTGTGTGTGATGGGCAGGTTTAGGGGTCTGGTTAGTGTATGTGTGTGTGTGTGTGTGATGGGCAGGTTTAGGGGTCCGGTTAGTGTATGTGTGTGTGTGTGTGTGTGTGATGGGTAGGGTTAGTGTAAGGGGATATAATATGCAGTTTGTACAGTATAAAAACCATTACGTCTATGGAATTTCCCCATTTAGATAGCTAAGTAAACGTGTGTGTGTGTGTGTGTGTGTGTGTGTCAGATGCGGCAGGGAGCGTTCCTGGTGAACACGGCGCGAGGAGGTCTGGTGGACGAGAAAGCTCTCTCTCAGGCGCTGAAGGAGGGCCGGATTCGTGGAGCGGCGCTCGATGTTCACGAGACCGAACCCTTCAGGTGACGCCACATCTGACATCCCAGCATTCCCAGCATTCCCACTTCAACTAGGAAACCTGTACAAATGTGCACTTTTGTGGTGGGAATAATGTTCAGATTGGATGATTTTTTTTATTTGTGTTAGTGCTCTAATTAAAAGTAAGTTGACTGTTTATTTGGACTATATATTTAACAGTTATTTACATAGTTACGTCACTGGTGTCCCTCGTCAGTGTTATTTTTTATTTATATTTTTTATACTATTATAGTATTTATTGTAATATTTTGAATTGAGCTTTTTTATTTGAATATTTTGTATATTTAATTTTAGTTTAAGTCATTTTATTATGTATTGTTGTTAGCAAATAATTAATTAGCTTTAATTTATTTTGACCAAAAGTGACATTAAACACATTTATAATGTTACAAAAGATTCTGTTTCAAATACATGCTGTTCTTTTAAACTTTCTATTCATCAAAGAATCCTGAAATATAAAAAGTATCACAGTTTCCACAAAAATATGTTTAACATTGATAATAATCATAAATGTTTATCATATAATCATAAATCATCATATTAGAGTGATTTGTGAAGGATCATGTGACACTGAAGACTGGAGTAATGATGCTGAACATTCAGCTTAGATCACAGGAATAAATGACACTTTACTGTATATTCACATAGAGAACAGCTGATTTACAGTGGAATAATATTTCACTGTTTTACTGTATTTTTCATCAAATAAGAGACTCTTTCAAAAACATTAAAAAAAATTTGTTGTGAGAGAAAGACACAAATGCAGAGCAGAAGATTTGATTTATGTTGCACTGATTTCTTAAATGAAAGTCTATTGTGTGTGTGTGTGTGTGTGTAGTTTTGCGCAGGGTCCTTTGAAAGACGCCCCTAACCTGATCTGCACGCCACACACAGCCTGGTACAGCGAACAAGCGTCTCTCGAGATGAGAGAAGCCGCCGCCACGGAGATACGCAGAGCCATCACAGGTGTGCAGTCTAGATCTATACAATATACAGCTCAGTCCAGCTCTCAATCAGCTTTCATGAGTAAACCAGTGCCATAGATTCATCAGATCAGATTTTTGTGAAAAAAGCAGCGTTTCCATCTCAAGTGTTCAAGAGAACTAAATCGTCACTTCCTGGGAAATTGATGCAATAAAACTGTACGTTTCTGCAATCGGGCTGTTTTCCCTCCATCATAAACGAGTGTGTCTCGAGCGTCAGACGACACACAGTAAACGCTGTCATGTTCTCTGGCGTTCGGGAACACACTCGTGTGTGAGATAGAGGTGGGCGGATCGATCCTGAAGTATCGATACTATCGATACTGACGTGGTATCGAAAAGGATCGATCCTCACAAAAATATCGATCCAAATGTGTGTTTTTTTTACCAGTAATTTTTATTAATTTAGCACGCAATTCAGTGCGTAAAATAAGCTTCTAAGTGGAAAAATAAGCGAATGTTAGCAGATAATTGTGTAGGATAGAACTTTTTCTCCTATCTGGATACAAGACGAAACCAATCAATCACAGAGAGCGTTGGATGCTGGTGCTTCGCTGAGCTCACAGGCCCAGTGCGTTTGGGAAACGAAGCCTTGCTTACAATGCTTAGATGACAGAGAAACAATCGGGAGTTATTTTGCAATAAACAAAGCAAAAGTGTACATAACGGTTCAAAATGTTGACGTCAGTAAGATTTTTTTAATGAAATTAATATTTTTATTCAACAAGGATCGATGCATTAAATTGATCAAAAGTGACAGTCAAGGGTTTTTCACTGTTAAAAATGTACTTCATATAAATGCTGTTCTTTCAACTTTGTTCATCAAATAATTCTGCATAAAATGTATCATGGTTTCCACAAAAAATATGAAACTGTTTTCAACATTGATAATAATAATAAATGTTTCCTGAGCTGTAAATCAGCATATTAAAATGAATTATCATCATGACTGGAGTAATGATGCCGGAAATTCAGCTTTGATCACTTGAATAAATTACAGTTTAGTATGACATAGCAAACAGATAGCCTATGATAAATTGTAATATTGCAGTTTTTACTGTATTTTTGATCAAATAAATGCAGAAGAGAATTAAAAATCTTACAGACCCCAAACTTTTGAACAGTAGGCTAGTGTACAATAGTACTTTTACTATAATTAGGGTAGTTTTGTAAAAGTCACTGACTAATTACAGGCGAGTTGAGAGCACAAATCACAAAATATTTAGTAGTCATGAAAACGTTCAGATTTAGCATATTAATGATGCATTCACCTCATAAATCATGACACACTGCTCTAGCACAGGAAAGTGCATACAAGTTCAAGTGCATGCTTTTAAAATGAAAAAGTATTGGTATCTGTATCGGTATCGGCGATACTGGCCCTGTATTTACTTGGTATCGGATCGATACCGAAATTTGCAGTATCGCCCACCCCTAGTGTGAGACGCTTCTGGAGGGAATGAAACCAAATCACTCTGATCACACACTTCGACTCAAACCAACATTTGAGATGCTGTAATGTGATTGGTCCACTGCTTACTCCAGTTACCCAATCACAGCTGACGCTGAGGCAGATCGAGCAATTTATCCGGAAAATGTTTTTTCATCTTAGTTTATGCGCATTATCAGAAAAAATATTATCCACCTCAATTTTTTAACTTAAGCGCATCTTGGCATTTCCAGACAGCTTTTTTCATGTGATTTTCCAAAATTTGCATTAGAATAGATGGAGGCAAACGCAGATACTGATATATATTGTATAACACATTTCACACACACATTGTTTCATAGCAGCTTTACATCAAATCATGATGTTAATGTTTATAATATCTTCATGCCTTATAGTCACATTTATCAGATTAGAGATGGACGATAATATAGGGTTTTTTATTGCAAATGAAAGGTTACAGACATTAACAGTGAGAAAAATAATAAATAAAACATCATAAGAGATTATAAGGATTAGGCCACTCAAATCATGAACAAATTACATTTTGTCAATATGAAAAATGAAAGGTTCCTTACAACAGACTCAAGGATATTATATGTTTTTGAAACCTTGGAGTCGAAAGGTTTTGACATTTTCTTAAAGGAAGTAAAAAGGGACTTTATATCAGAGGAGAACATTCTAAGATCAGGATCACACTGAATGGGTCTGGCTTTGTGAAGATGAAATTTACCCAGAAGACAAAGTAATAATACAGTATAATCAAGATAATATAGTTATATTTTGAGAACGAACCAGTATTAAACTGGTCTCTCTGTGTGTCTCAGGTCGTATTCCAGACAGTCTGAGGAACTGTGTTAATAAGGAGTTCTTCGTGTCCTCTGGTTCCTGGGGATTGATGGAGCAACAGGTTCATCCTGAGCTCAACGGCGCCACATACAGGTACGACACACACACACACACACACGCAGTCATCCTGTGCTGTTGCTTCACCTTCATCAAGCACATGATGTATGTTTGTGGCTTACCCAGTCACCAGAACATGATCATCATGAATAATTAGCGCTTAAAACACTGTAAGCTCCACCCCTAAACAGTCACATGACATGAGTTTAACTCTGAGCCCCGCCCCCATCTGCTTCTCTCATGCAGCCATGTCAACCAATCACTGCACGCCATCACGGCTGGCTCCGCCCCCCAAGACAAAATCAATGCCTAAACCAAGAGCAGGTAATCTCTCTCTCTCACTCACTCTCTCCCACTCTCACACACTCTCTCTCTCTCTCTCTCTCTCTCTCTCTCTCTCTCTCTCTCTCTCTCTCACTCACTCTCTCCCACTCTCACTCTCTCTGTCTCTCTCTCTCTCTCTCTCTCACTCACTCTCTCCCACTCTCACTCTCTCTCTCTCTCTCTCTCTCTCTCTCACTCACTCTCTCCCACTCTCACTCTCTCTCTCTCTCTCACTCTCTCTCTCACTCACTCACTCTCTCCCACTCTCACTCTCTCTCTCTCTCTCTCTCTCTCTCTCTCTCTCTCTCTCTCTTGTTTGTTTTTCACCTTCTTGTATAAAAGAAGTTTCATGCCTAATTCCATCCAAAGTTACATTTTTATTTATTTATTTATTTGTCTTTCATCAGACACATTTGTGGCCACAATTCAAAACGTTAAGACACACTGTATTCAGATATTATGTGTGTGAAACTGATCTGCAGCCTGTTGTTGATGAGATTATTAATGATGATTATTAATGATATTAATGCTAATATTAAAGTATTAACGTTCATGTTAATGTTCAACACAGTGTGTGTTTTTTCCGCTTTTTTTCTTTTTTCATTTTTCAAACAAATATTTAAAATATACTGTCTGTCTTTATGTTTCTATATTCATTTGGAGATTAGGGTGAAATGAATGCCTAAAACTTTAATGTTAGGCGTGAACTACAGAAAAATGTGCGGTTCATTAGTTCATTTTTTTAATGGATTGACAGCAATATTAATTACATAAAGTGCACTCAGTGATGGTTTATGTTGAATGTGGCATCATGCTTTTACATTTAACAGATTA
>NC_140224.1:37028909-37031409 GCF_951802725.1 Rutilus rutilus | reverse complement strand
GTACTGAAAAAAAAAAAAAAAGAAAGAAAGAAAACTACCATAATAAAATGGTAGTCAGATTTTAAAATAGTTAAACCAATGAAAAATAAAAATGTTATTTTTATTTTTCAGTGGTTAAATTATTTTAGAATCCTAAAACTTTAAAGGCCAATTTAAAAAATAAAAAAATAATGATAATTGAATGGTCTCAGACTTTTGGAGCCCACAGTAAAACTCATACAAACGCCTGACGGATCATAATGCAATGCCTAATATTCTTAATTTTGAAATGAAACACTTTTGCTCTTGGAGTAACTGAGTAACTCAGAGATTACGATTATCACGGCCAGTATTCAGAGAATCAAGAGCGAGTGAAGCGCCACACATGCGCTCTTGTGTTCTCTGGGCTCCACACAGCTAGAGGTCGCTCTCTCCGTACAGGGCCGTGGAGAACGCCGTGTAGTCCAAAGCCCCCTGTTCTCCATCAGGTCCTTTATATGGAGGCATCCTGGAGATGCAGTACTCCGCCTGATCCGGGGGCAATTCCCGACGGAGCTCATCCACCAGAATATACGGCTGGAATCACACGAACAGGCCATTGAAAGAACATTGATGAATATATGCATATTTATTATACATATATGCCTATTGATTATGCAAGGTATTTAAATATGATTTTAAAAATATTTAGGGCAAAATTTAAGAATTTTACGTATTTGAACTGCACATAACGTTCCCATGCATTTGGATTATGCACATTTAACAATAATAAATGTAACTCTTTTCATTTTCTAAATGTCATAATCATTTGTTAACAAACATGTATTTATTACTTCAACGAGCTCATTGTTTCTGCCTTAAATTATTACATTGTTTAAATTAATACATTTTTAGCTAACTGATTTGCATATGTACATTTCTGAAATTTCTGATAACAGATCACTCTAAATTGTAATGTGGACTCATGCATTTTCTGTAAAGCTGCTTTGAAACGATGTGTGTTGTGAAAAGCGCTAACAAATAAATGGGAATTTTTTTTTAATAAAAACTCTTTCCCGCCATTTACGGAAATTTCCGGCAATCCGTGTTTTCAGTGTTATACGGTAGGAGGCGCTATTACACATCTTCTGAAAGAGTTCAGATTCAGAATCAAAACACAGGTGAAGAAGCAGAAACAAGCGATATAAGCAGTGCTGACGCACGTGTAAAATAACACGATCATTAAACAGCTTATAAATCAAAACTGGCGAATACTGAACGACTGTGAAGCTCTGAGGAGTTGATGGACTCCATGAAAATGTTGTAAAAAAAAGATAAAAAAATGTCTGGCAACTTTTTTTAAAAATCTTAATGTAATGCATATTCGTCAGTCATACATAAGATGGATATTAAGCACAAGTCATTTTAATAAATGCATTTTAAAAATATGATTATTTAAATAAGTTCAAATAGATGCAAATAGTTAATAATAAACTGTGCCATGATTGTTTGAGTGCAGAAATCTGACCAGTTTCATGTACATATGACTGTCAAATATGCATCACATCAAGTTTGTTTATTTTAAACCTGTAATCCAAACAGATGGACATTTATATGCGACTCAAATACATAAATCTAAAACTTTGACGCGCGTGTGTGTGTGTGTGTGTATTGACCTTATCCGCCGCCAGGATCCTGAAGGAGGCGACGACCTGCTCCGAGGTGTCCGTGTCTCCGGTCTCACGGGTCATGAAGTCCACAAAGGCCTGGAACGTCACCTTACCGGAACCGTTGGGATCCACCAGAGACATGATCCGAGCAAACTCGGCTTCACCCTGAGGAACACCAGAGAACGTTCAGCAGATCTTTACAGACAACACAGGAATCAAACGCACGTCTGAGGTGTTCAAGGCTGCTGTAGGAGATGATTTAACCCCAGTTACAGATATACATATATCAGATGTTGTGTTACAGAAACCATAATCGACATGAGAATTCATGCAGGAACATTATTAGTTATTTTACCAGAGCATAACCCATAGAGATCAGACAGGCCCTGAAGTCGTCGGTCTCCATGCCACCCTTCTTCTTCTGCCGAAACCAAGAAACAAAGGATGTAGAAGTAGTTAAATTTAGTTTACATTTAACAGATGCTTTTATCCAAAGAGACAACAATATCCATAATATGCAATGCCATATACTGTATATGCTAGTAGATGATGAACAGTAACTGCATTCAGGCGGATGAAAAATAAAGCGTAAGATGAAAGTAAATAGAGTTCATGTGACTTTAACAACATTTTTTAATGATTTACGGGTGCACATCATCATTGTGTTAATAATCTTGAATCAGAATCAGTTCCTCTTGCAGCATCTCTTCTCTTCTCTGATGATGTGGGTGGAGCAACCTGTCACTCACATGAGATCAGCCAATAGCAAACCACAACCATCCAATCAATTCCCCTCGGACACAATCAAGCCCCGCCCACATTTGTTCTTGTTCCTGAAGCGTTTCACTCGGATGTACAGAACAATAAGGGAG
>NC_140224.1:37006409-37023909 GCF_951802725.1 Rutilus rutilus | reverse complement strand
TCCTGCAGATCCTCCATCGCTCCCTCCATCCAGTGGTTAAACGGCACCGCTCTCTTAGCAAACTCCAGAAACAGCTGATCAATCGTCTCCAGGAGCTTCTCTGTCCTCTGATACACACACACACACACACACACACACACACACACACTTATCTATCTATCCATCTACACACTACAGTCTATAGACTATCAGTCGACCCTTTTTAGAAGCCTCCCCATAAACACTAAAAACACCCAGTACCGTGATAAAACTGATGTTGATCAGAGAGTGTGTGTGTGTGTGTGTGTGTGTGTGTGTGTGTGTGTGTGTGTGTGTGTGTGTCTGTGTGTGTCTGTGTGTGTGTGTGTGAATCACCTCCAGAGCTTCTCTGCGTTTCTGGGTCAAAGTTCCCAGCTGATCCCACTGATCACAGATCATCTGACAGCGTTCATTAATAACACCAGCAGCATGATAGTCCAGTTCACTGCGGACACACACACACACACACACACTCTTTATACTGAAAGAATGACGTTTATCTCCAAAAGGTAACCGTTGAGGCCTTCTCACGGTGGAGCAGATTTCAGATAAATTTTCATAAAAATAAAAAACTTTTTTTTTACAACAACCACAAACAGATGATCATAACAGACAAAACTATTAAATAAAACATATTTAACGTGGTCTGCATTCAGTGTCAGTTCTCCTGCAGTACCTCATGTTTCCTCTGGAGAGCAGCATCAGCTCAGACTCGTGACCAGCGAAGGACAGATGCAGAAAGCGCTCGCAAATCCATTATATTTTGCACATTTTTACACGTATATATTTGTGTGTTGTTGTTAATGTTGATAATCCTGCAAATATGTTACTTACAAATTCTCTCTTCAGAGTTTGAGCACGAGATGCACATGCCCTGTATTAATTTCAATAATATGAAATGTAATATGTATTATATTAAATATAATATTAAATGTATATACATTTAAATAATAATAAAGATCAATAGTAATCAGGTTAAATACTCTAACAGAACAAAGGAATTTAAAGATAACATTTTAGGAGGTTAAAACTCTGTAATTTGCAATAACTGTACAATTATAAGACATTATTCCAATTAAATACAAATAGAGTTCAGTTCAAAATCAAGAGGATTCTAAGAATCAAATGAGATAATAATAGATACACTGAAATTTCATTAAAAATATCTCAATATTTGGTGCAACTTTACAATAAGCTTAATATGAACTAACAATGAACAATACTTCAACAACATTTATTAATCATAGTTAATTTCAAAGTTTACTGATTCATTATTAAAATCCAAAGTTGTATCTGTTAATATTGTGTAATGGACGTGAGCTGAGATGAACTAACACTGAACAGTTGTATTTTTATGTTTTACTAACATAGACAAAGATGAATGAATACTGTAAGAAATGTATTGCTCATTATTAATGTAAGGTAAAGCATGTCAACTAATGGGACCTTGATTGTAAAAGTGTTATTCTATAGGAATCAAACAAGTTAAAATTCTGTTACAAATGTTGCTTGTCCAGTAAATGTATCTTGAGTCACGAATGTTTAGATTTTTGTACTGCAAAAGAAGATACTGAGGAAGAACATTATTATTTGCATTATTTCTGCAAATTTCTGGCATTATGAGATTCAAATCAGACTGAATCACAGAAGTCAATCGAGCCACGAACGAACTGAGTTCAGCATGACTCACTGTGGGGCCTTTAGCAAATACCAGAGTGAAAAAGCCCTCAGCTTTCATTCAGAAAGATCCTTCAAAATGCAGATCCTTGTGTGTGTGTGTGTGTGTGTGTGTGTGTGTGTGTGAGTGAGGTTAGACATCATGATGATGATCAGCTGTTGTGATGGAGGTGATAACAGTTTCACAGATCAGTGTGTGTGTGTGTGTGTGTGTGTGTGTGTGTGTGTGTGTGTGAGTGTGTGTGTGTGTCTGTCTGAGTGTGTGAGAGTGTGTGTGTGTTTCTGGGTACGACACTGACTCATTGTCACAGAGGGAATCTGACAGGTGTTCTGACTGCATTTAGAACAATAGAAACTCAACGCCGTCACTGACATCATCATCTAAACACTCATAACTGCTGCAAACATGTGCAGGATCTCGAGAGAAACACGTTCGGGTAGTTTCTTCATACAGTGGCACACAAAACCGTGGTAAAAACAAGACTGACCCACATGAAGAAACCCTCAGTGTGAGGCTGTGAGGAGGAAACAGGAAGTGGTCATACTTGAGTTCCTGTGCAATGGCGGCGATTTGCTCGACTCGGTCCTGATGAGCCGCGAGGTCACTCTCAAACGCCTCGTGTTTCCGTAGCAATGCTCTCAGCTCTGTGAGGGATGCACTCTCGTAATCCTTCAGAGTCAACAGCTGATCTTTTCCTGCAGCGCACACACACACACACACACACACGTTTCCATATTTTTTGAGGAATCCCCATAGACGTAATGGTTTTTATACTGCACAAACTGTATATTCTGTACTCTTACAATAACAGACTCCTAAACCTACCCATCACACACACACACACACACACACACACTAACCCGACTCCTAAACCTACCCATCACACACACACACACACACACACACACACACACACACACACACACACACACACACACTAACCCGACTCCTAAACCTAGCCATCACACACACATACACACACACACTAACCCGACCCCTAAACCTACCCATCAGCCACCACACACACACACACACACACACATACACACTAACCCGACCCCTAAACCTACCCATCACACACACACACACACACACACACACACACTAACCCGACTCCTAAACCTACCCATCACACACACATACACACACACACACAAACCCGACCCCTAAACCTACCCATCACACACACTAACCCGACCCCTAAACCTGCCCATCACACACAAGCTCTCGTGTGTAGAGTCGTTCTGCAGTTTTACTGTAATCTCACCCTGAGCCCAGCTCTCGTGTGTAGAGACGTTCTGCAGTTTTACTGTAATCTCACCCTGAGCCCAGCTCTCGTGTGTAGAGACGTTCTGCAGTTTTACTGTAATCTCACCCTGAGCCCAGCTCTCGTGTGTAGAGACGTTCTACAGTTTTACTGTAATCTCACCCTGAGCCCGGCTCTCGCGTGTAGAGACGTCCTGCAGTATTACTGTAATCTCACCCTGAGCCCGGCTCTCGCGTGTAGAGACGTTCTGCAGTTTTACTGTAATCTCACCCTGAGCCCAGCTCTCGTGTGTAGAGACGTTCTACAGTATTACTGTAATCTCACCCTGAGCCCGGCTCTCGCGTGTAGAGACGTTCTGCAGTTTTACTGTAATCTCACCCTGAGCCCAGCTCTCGTGTGTAGAGACGTTCTGCAGTTTTACTGTAATCTCACCCTGAGCCCAGCTCTCGTGTGTAGAGACGTTCTGCAGTTTTACTGTAATCTCACCCTGAGCCCAGCTCTCGTGTGTAGAGACGTTCTGCAGTTTTACTGTAATCTCACCCTGAGCCCAGCTCTCGCGTGTAGAGACGTTCTGCAGTATTATTATAATCTCACCCTGAGCCCAGCTCTCGTGTGTAGAGACGTTCTGCAGTTTTACTGTAATCTCACCCTGAGCCCAGCTCTCCTGTGTAGAGGCGTTCTGCAGTTTTACTGTAATCTCACCCTGAGCCCAGCTCTCGTGTGTAGAGACGTTCTACAGTTTTACTGTAATCTCACCCTGAGCCCAGCTCTCGCGTGTAGAGACGTTCTACAGTTTTACTGTAATCTCACCCTGAGCCCGGCTCTCGCGTGTAGAGATGTTCTACAGTATTACTGTAATCTCACCCTGAGCCCAGCTCTCGCGTGTAGAGACGTTCTGCAGTTTTACTGTAATCTCACCCTGAGCCCAGCTCTCGCGTGTAGAGACGTTCTGCAGTATTACTATAATCTCACCCTGAGCCCAGCTCTCGTGTGTAGAGACGTTCTGCAGTTTTACTGTAATCTCACCCTGAGCCCAGCTCTCCTGTGTAGAGGCGTTCTGCAGTTTTACTGTAATCTCACCCTGAGCCCAGCTCTCGTGTGTAGAGACGTTCTACAGTTTTACCGTAATCTCACCCTGATCCCAGCTCTCGTGTGTAGAGACGTTCTACAGTTTTACCGTAATCTCACCCTGAGCCCAGCTCTCGTGTGTAGAGACGTTCTACAGTATTACTGTAATCTCACCCTGAGCCCAGCTCTCGTGTGTAGAGACGTCCTGCAGTATTACTGTAATCTCACCCTGAGCCCAGCTCTCGTGTGTAGAGACGTCCTGCAGTATTACTGTAATCTCACCCTGAGCCCAGCTCTCGTGTGTAGAGATGTTCTACAGTTTTACTGTAATCTCACCCTGATCCCAGCTCTCGTGTGTAGAGACGTCCTGCGGATTTACTGTAATCTCACCCTGAGCCCAGCTCTCGTGTGTAGAGACGTTCTGCAGTATTACTGTAATCTCACCCTGAGCCCAGCTCTCGCGTGTAGAGACGTTCTGCAGTATTACTATAATCTCACCCTGAGCCCAGCTCTCGTGTGTAGAGACGTTCTGCAGTTTTACTGTAATCTCACCCTGAGCCCAGCTCTCCTGTGTAGAGGCGTTCTGCAGTTTTACTGTAATCTCACCCTGAGCCCAGCTCTCGTGTGTAGAGACGTTCTACAGTTTTACCGTAATCTCACCCTGAGCCCAGCTCTCGTGTGTAGAGACGTTCTACAGTTTTACCGTAATCTCACCCTGAGCCCAGCTCTCGTGTGTAGAGACGTTCTACAGTATTACTGTAATCTCACCCTGAGCCCAGCTCTCGTGTGTAGAGACGTCCTGCAGTATTACTGTAATCTCACCCTGAGCCCAGCTCTCGTGTGTAGAGATGTTCTACAGTTTTACTGTAATCTCACCCTGATCCCAGCTCTCGTGTGTAGAGACGTCCTGCGGATTTACTGTAATCTCACCCTGAGCCCAGCTCTCGTGTGTAGAGACGTTCTGCAGTATTACTGTAATCTCACCCTGAGCCCAGCTCTCGTGTGTAGAGACGTTCTGCAGTATTACTGTAATCTCACCCTGAGCCCAGCTCTCGTGTGTAGAGGTGTTCTGCAGTTTTACTGTAATCTCACCCTGAGCCCAGCTCTCGCGTGTAGAGACGTCCTGCAGTTTTACTGTAATCTCACCCTGAGCCCAGCTTTCGTGTGTAGAGACGTCCTGCAGTTTTACTGTAATCTCACCCTGAGCCCAGCTCTCACGTGTAGAGACGTTCTCCGGTTTTACTGTAATCTCACCCTGAGCCCAGCTCTCGTGTGTAGAGACGTTCTGCGGTATTACTGTAATCTCACCCTGAGCCCAGCTCTCGTGTGTAGAGACGTTCTGCAGTATTACTGTAATCTCACCCTGAGCCCAGCTCTCACGTGTAGAGACGTTCTGCGGTTTTACTGTAATCTCACCCTGAGCCCAGCTCTCACGTGTAGAGACGTTCTGCGGTTTTACTGTAATCTCACCCTGAGCCCAGCTCTCACGTGTAGAGACGTTCTGCGGTTTTACTGTAATCTCACCCTGAGCCCAGCTCTCGTGTGTAGAGACGTTCTGCAGTATTACTGTAATCTCACCCTGAGCCCAGCTCTCACGTGTAGAGACGTTCTGCGGTTTAACTGTAATCTCACCCTGAGCCCAGCTCTCACGTGTAGAGACGTTCTACAGTTTTACTGTAATCTCACCCTGAGCCCAGCTCTCACGTGTAGAGACGTTCTGCGGTATTACTGTAATCTCACCCTGAGCCCAGCTCTCACGTGTAGAGACGTTCTGCGGTATTACTGTAATCTCACCCTGAGCCCAGCTCTCACGTGTAGAGACGTTCTACAGTTTTACTGTAATCTCACCCTGAGCCCAGCTCTCGTGTGTAGAGACGTTCTACAGTTTTACTGTAATCTCACCCTGAGCCCAGCTCTCGCGTGTAGAGACGTTCTACAGTTTTACTGTAATCTCACCCTGAGCCCAGCTCTCGTGTGTAGAGACGTTCTGCAGTTTTACTGTAATCTCACCCTGAGCCCAGCTCTCGCGTGTAGAGACGTTCTGCAGTATTACTGTAATCTCACCCTGAGCCCAGCTCTCGTGTGTAGAGACGTTCTACAGTTTTACTGTAATCTCACCCTGAGCCCAGCTCTCGTGTGTAGAGACGTTCTGCAGTTTTACTGTAATCTCACCCTGAGCCCAGCTCTCGTGTGTAGAGACGTTCTGCAGTTTTACTGTAATCTCACCCTGAGCCCAGCTCTCGTGTGTAGAGACGTTCTGCAGTTTTACTGTAATCTCACCCTGAGCCCAGCTCTCGTGTGTAGAGGCGTTCTGCAGTTTTACTGTAATCTCACCCTGAGCCCAGCTCTCGTGTGTAGAGACTTTCTGCTGGAACTTCTCCGCCAAATGTTCCACCCGTTCCAAACGCCTGATTTCACTGAGCAGCCACTCTTCATAACCCTTCTCTGCGTGTTCCAGACCGTGCCACGCGCTCGTGATGTCCTGCACACGGTCAGAGGAGTTAGAGAGTGTGTGTGTGTGTGTGTGTGTGTGTGTGTGTGTGTGTGTGTTTGTGTTTGTGTGTGTGTGTGAGTGAGTCTTACAGACACCATCTTCCCCTCTGAGGGCATGAATGCGGGTCTGTTGCTGATGCGTAGTTTGGTCTGGAGTGTGTTGAAGCTGATCTCCAGCTGGCATTTCTCCTGGACTTTGGGTGGTTTGTGCAAACGGCGATAGTCTCTGAAATCCTCCAGTTTGGATCTCATGGCAGCGAGTGTGCTCTCAGCGCTTCGCTTCTCGAGCCACGGTGTGGTGCGCACGATCCACTCCAGCAACTGGAACATTCAGAAGTTGGGGCCGGGTTAATTTCATATACATTTTTTTGAAAGAAGACTCTTATGCTCACCAAGTCTGCATCAAAAATACAGTAAAAACTGTAATATTTGTGAGATATTGTTCCAATTTAAAACAGATGTTCTCTATGTGAATATATACTAAAGTGTAATTTATTCCTGTGATCAAAGCTGAATGTTCAGCATCATTACTCCAGTCTTCAGTGAGTGTGTGAGATGTGTGTGTTTGTGAGTGTGTGTGTTTGGTTTGTGAGTGTGTGTGTTTGTGAGTGTGTGTGTGTGTGTTTGTGAGTGCGTGTATGTGTGTGAATGTGTGAGTATGTTTGAATGTATGTGTGTTTGTGAGAGTGTGTGTTTGAGTGTGTGTGTGTGTGTGTGTGTGGTACCTCACTGGCCAGTCGTTCATATTCCTCCATTAGTTTCTCATTTTCCTGATTCACTCCAAGCACTTTACAGATCCTGTTAGCCGCCGTTTCTGCCTTTAAACACACAAACGTCACATGACAGATTCAGACTCGACTTACGGCAGGTCATTTAAAAAGTACCCATGATGCATCTGCTTTTATTTTAATAATGAGCACATATTCTATAGGTTTTGCTCACATTTAGTGCAAAAATACCTGTTCTGCACCAGCGAAAGCATGATAGAAACACGACACGTAGGTCATGATGGCTCTCTCATCAGGCTTCGGGGTGTTAATGATGTCTGGAGCGCACACACACACACACACACACACACACACACACACACACACACACACACAGACACACACAACAAACGTGATCATGAAATAAACAGAATTAAACTGCAACTTATGCTTAATGAATTTGCAATGATTACACAGCCATCAGAGGGGAATCTGTGCACTGCATTCTGGGATGGATTGTTCAAGGCCGTCACCTTCTCATGACAGTAATACGAAACGCAGGTCAAAAACAGCCTTTCACCACAGACAGCTGTTTGCTAAATCTGTTACTGAGTTCAACAGGAGAGTATTGTTGTATAAAAATAAGGTCACATGACTTCCTGTGCTGTGTTATGGTAAAACAGCTCTTGCACTTGTCAGCATACATGAATAATTATTTAATTAAAAAGCCTTGTAGAAAGCTATTTATTCTAAATGATTTATAGGTGCACATCATCATTATTGTGTTAATAATCTTGAATCAGAATAAGTTCCTCTTGCAGCATCTCTTCTCTTCTCTGATGATGTGGGCGGGGCTATAACCTGTCACTCACATGAGATCAGCCAATAGCAAACCACAACCATACAATCAATTCCCCACGGACACAATCAAGCCCCGCCCACATTTGTTCTTGTTCCTGAAGCGTTTCACTCAGATATACGACACAATGTCTTCAACATTTACAAAAATAGTTTTAAACTATTTATTAAACACTAGCGTCTTCTATCATATTGCTGTTGCCGCAGTTTTATAAAGCTTCATTAATTTGATACTGATGTAACACATATGAAGCTGATCTGTCCATCTTTACCTTCTGGGTCCAACATTTTAGGGATGTCCAAGTGTTTCTCCGCGATTTCTAAAGCCAGACTGAGATTTCCAAGAGGATCGTCCTGCACAGAGAAAACCAGAGAAATCAATGATGAGTTTATTTTAATTACAGCAATAAGTTTGTACAAAATTTCATCCTCATTTAAGTGATCAAAAATATGCTCCATACAGGATTATTATCATTAACTAAAAATTTTAAATAAAAAAATTTGCTACTTAAAATAAAATAAAACTATTTATTTATTTTATATCAAATATTATCAAATATTTAATTTAATTTTACTTGATGTACTAAAATAAAACTATATAGACAAAAATATTATTTAAATAAAAAAAGGTTCCATTAGTTAATAACTAACAACAACGAGCAATATTTTTATGTATTTGTAAATAACTAAGATGAATATAAATGCTTTAGAAGAATCTTTCATTGTTAGTTCATGTTAACTAATGTTGTACCACAAAATGACAACACAACAAAATTCGTAAAACTTTAACAGCAATTCAAATATAAAAATAAAAACATATTACAACAAAATCAAAGATGCTGAAATAACAGGTTGAGGTTATGAATCAATCATGACACGGCAGATTCACGCAGGTTTGTTAAAGCTTTCAGCTTTCAGACGGGATTATCGGTCAGTCTCTCTCCGGTCAATCAAACATCAGCTGTGCGAGGCTAAAGCTTGAGTAAAGTCTGAGTAAAGCCTGAGTAAAGCTCGAGTAAAGCCTATGTAAAGCTCGAGTAATTCATTAGTAAAGCTTGAGTAAAGTCTGAGTAAAGCCTGAGTAAAGCTCGAGTTAAGCATGAGTAAAGCTCGAGTAAAGCCTATGTAAAGCTTGAGTAATTCCTTAGTAAAGCTTGAGTGAAGCCTATGTAAAGCTCGAGTAATTCATTAGTAAAGCTTGAGTAAAGTCTGAGTAAAGCCTGAGTAAAGCTCGAGTTAAGCATGAGTAAAGCTCGAGTAAAGCCTATGTAAAGCTTGAGTAATTCCTTAGTAAAGCTTGAGTGAAGCCTATGTAAAGCTCGAGTAATTCCTTAGTAAAGCTTGAGTAAAGTCTGAGTAAAGCCTGAGTACAGCTCGAGTAAAGCCTGAGTAAAGCTCGAGTAAAGCCTATGTAAAGCTCGAGTAATTCCTTAGTAAAGCTTGAGTAAAGCCTGAGTAAAGCCTGAGTAAAGCTCGAGTTAAGCATGAGTAAAGCCTGAGTAAAGCTTGAGTAAAGCTCGAGTAAAGCCTGAGTAAAACTCGAGTAAAGCCTGAATAAAACTCGAGTAAAGCCTGAGTAAAGCCTAAGTAAAGCTTGAGTAAAGCTCGAGTAAAGCCTGAGTAAAGCTCAAGTAAAGTCTGAGTAAAGCCTGAGTAAAGCTTGAGTAAAGCTCAAGTAAAGCTTGAGTAAAGCCTGAGTAAAGCTCAAGTAAAGCTTGAGTAAAGCCCGAGTAAAGCCTGAGTAAAGCTTGAGTAAAGCCTGAGTAAAGCTCAAGTGAAGCTTGAGTAAAGCCCGAGTAAAGCCTGAGTAAAGCTTGAGTAAAGCCTGAGTAAAGCTTGAGTAAAGCCTGAGTAAAGCTTGAGTAAATCCTGGGTAAAGTTTGAGTAAAGTCTGAGTAAAGCTCGAGTAAATCCTGAGTAAAGCTTGAGAAAAGCCTGAGTAAAGCTTGAGTAAAGCCTGAGTAAAGTCTCGGTAACTAAAGCCTTCACCTTAGACTCAGATTACTCACATCATTCTAACCCTGAGGAAAAGCTGCCAGAGAACCTGATCTTACTCTCTTGTATTTCATCAGCCATTAGGAAAGGCAGATTTAGACACTTTACAGATCAAATACATAAAAATTAAAATAAAAACGGAATAATTTACTCATTTAAAATATTAATTTAAAATAAAAACAAATAAAACGAAATTTATGGAGGTTTTATTTTACATTTTTAGGAATAATATTAATATTTATTTTAGTTAAATAAAAACTAAAATAAATATTAATATTATTAATTACGGCTGTCGCGATTAATCACATCTAACATAAAAGTTTGTTTATATAATATAAATATATAAATATATATATATATATATATATATATATATATATATATATATATATATATATATGTGTGTGTGTGTGTGTGTGTGTATACATATACAGTATATATGTATATATACAGTACAGGCCAAAAGTTTGGAAACATTACTATTTTTAATGTTTTTGAAAGAAGTTTCTTCTGCTCATCAAGCCTGCATTTATTTGATCAAAAATACAGAAAAAAAATGTAATATTGTGATGTATTATTACAATTTTTATATTATCATTTATTTCTGTGATGCAAAGCTGAATTTTCAGCATCATTACTCCAGTCTATCACATGATCCTTTAGAAATCATTCTAATATGATGATTCATTATCAAAGTTGGAAACAGTTCTGCTGCTTAATATTTTTTCATAACCTCTGATACTTTTTTAGGATACTTTGATGAATAAAAAGTAAAAAAAATAAAAAAAAATAAAAAGAAGCACATTTTTTTAAAATATAAATCTTCTGTAACAGCGATATACACTACTGGGCAGTCATTTGGGGTCAGTAATTTTTTTTCTTTCTTTTTTTGAAATCAATACTTTTATTCAGCAAGGATGTGTTAAATTGATAAAAAAGTGATAGTAATGAAGATTTATATTATTAGAAAATATTTTTTTATTTTGAATAAATGCAGTTCTTTTTAACCTTTTATTCATCAACTATATTAGGCAGCAGAACTGTGTCCAACACTCATAATCAATCATCATATTAGAGTGATTTCTAAAGGATCATGTGATAGACTGGAGTAATGATCCTGAAAATTCAGCTTTGCATCACAGAAATAAATGATAATTTAAAGTATAATACATTGAAAACCAATTATTTTAAATTGTAATAATATATCACAATATTAAAAAAAAAAAATCTGTATTTCTGATCAAATAAATGCAGGCTTGATGAGCAGAAGAAACTTCTTTCAAAAACATTAAAAATAGTAATGTGTCCAAACTTTTGGCCTGTACTGTATATACACACATATTATATAAACACAAACTTTTATGTTAGATGCGATTAATCGCGATTAATTGACATGATGGCACTATTTAAAACATTTTTTTTATATAAACTATAAATAAACCCCCGTGTTTCCCGTGTTCTGTTCTCTTCTGCTTTTGCTGGATTTGCTTTAGCTGTGTTTGTTTAAATAAGTGTTTCTGCACATGGATCCATCAGTGGCGTTACAGTAAATCTGTTAGTTAACAACACCAGCATGACCAGCATGCACTGGGGCACAGAGACCTTGTTGAGTTTGGAGTAGTCGATGAGGTCAGGCCTGTGTCTGTGAATGAGCGCACAGAACGCCAGACCGTCCTTCCAGCTGAGCGTGAAGACAGCAGACGTTAGCAGGACCAGAGATCAACATTTCTGTGGCACAGTCTCAACTCTCTGACACACATGTTCTCTAATCATTTCAAGAGTGCATGAGGAAGACACGTCTCTGGCATATGAGAGAATAAACCGTATATCTGTTTCTATCTGCATGATCTTACTTGATGTGGAAGTTTTGTATGTTCACGTTCCTGTAGGGGGCCGTCTTCCTCTGACACCACAGCAGGAGCCCTTCTTTAGCTGAGGTTTCTGACAGAGAAGAAGAGTCTGTAAGAGTGTGTGTGTGTGTGTGTGTGTGTGTGTGTGTGTGTGTGTGTGTGTGTGTGTGTGTGTGAGAGACAGATACCCTCCACTGAGATGTCCTGGATGGCGAAGCGGAGGATGATGGTCCAGATCATTCCCAGAGTCATCTTCACATTTCCATCAACGATCTCTGAGGATCAACAGACGACACACTTGAGTTTGACCTCTCACATGCTCAGAGTTATGAACTCAGTTGATATTTGACTGGTTTTGTCCGTCCTTCTGTTAGACTGTCTCACACATGAATTATGTTGAATATCTGTCAGCTGTTAAATTTAACTACACAATTAGATAATACCAGTTTAGCTCAACCAATCACCAAGCAATGCTTCATTGTGTTCAGTCTGTGTGTAAAAAGAGCATTAGCAATTAAAGAAAACACACTTCAGCAAAACATGATCAGCTCAAAGTGTCCCAATCATTTTTAGTCCCAAATTTATCATAAATTTTACTGGTATGAAGAATTATTGGGTATAATATGTCACAGTTTACTTTATATTGCTCTCCTCACTCACATACATGTCCTGATCACACTAGGAAAAAAATATATAAAAAATGATATCTGGTGTCTGAATGATGTTTGGTTTGACTGTAAATGATGAAACCCAGGAGCTTCTCTCACCCTCAGCGCCGATGGACACCAGTTTCACCCCTTTACTGGTGATGTACTCCAGAGCCTTGTTCACATTGGCTATCTTGTGGAAGCGCATCTTTCCTCGGTCTGGTTTGGGAAGCCTTTCACCTGGAAGAAGAGAGAGAGGGAGAGAGAGAGAGAGAGAGTGAGAGAGAGTGAGTGAGAGTGAGAGTGAGAGAGAGAGTGAGAGTGAGAGAGAGAGAGAGGGAGAGGAGAGAGAGAGAGAGAGAGAGAGAGAGAGAGAGAGAGAGAGAGAGAGAGAGAGACCTGCAGACTGAACTGTACCTGAGATGACCTCCAACAGTAACATCAGCTTCAGTCCGTTCCTGAATTCCTCCTCGATGTTCTCGATCTGAGTTCCTGCTTTCCGAAGGTGAGAGTTACACCAGGCGGTGAACGTCTGAGAAACCAGAGGTTTATCATTTAATATTATTTATTATTACACATGCTTTCATTTATTGAGAGTCATACTTAAAGGTGCAGTCTGTAAGAATGACAGCTAGTGGTCGAAATCGGTACTGCAGTCCAAATCAAAATATCAGAGATCGCTGTTTCCCCGCCTCCTCAGACTCGACGTTCACGCGGGTCGCCAGTTTGAGCACACGCAACAGGAACGAGCGCAATGGACAATCAAAGCCAAGGAGACTTACTTGTAAACGTATAGGCTAGTATACGTTACAACGTAAGTTGATGAGTTGATATCGATATCTCTCTCTTTCAGCCAATAGCAAACCACAACCATCCAACCAATTCCCCACGGACAAAATCAAGCCCCACTCAACATTTGTTCTTGTTCCTGAAGCGTTTCACTTGGATATATAGATAAGAAATCGAATACCCCCAAGTAATTGGGTCTCCTTTAGGACCCAGGCGGTAATGCCTGATCAAAAGTTGTTATTGCAATGTCTTGACTAATTATAACCTATTCAACTATTGTATGATGTTTATTACATTAAGGGCATAAACAACATGCTTGAATAGAAAAATGAATGCCTATGCATTGCATAATTAAACAAACTGGAAACACAACCATGCCTAACAATGTATTTTTTATAAGGATAAGGATTCGCAACATAGCTACGTTGTTATGTAAAAGTAGTTTAATAATAATTTGACACAATAATTGTAATGTGGTATAGTAGCCTATAATACATTTTTAATAAATCAATTGTCATGCTAGGTACACACAAACATCATTAATGTGAAATATGTAATTGGACACTAGTAGAAAGTTAAGTTAGCAGGCTAATTGGGTTGATGTATGCTAAGCTAGGCTAACGGGAAAAAAAGTAAGAACGAGAAATTCACAACCTATAGCTTCAGTTAGGTGATATGCTAGTATTATGAACCATATGATTTAAAAGACGTGGTCATTACAACGAACATTAAACAATTAAGATCATAATGTTCGTTCTTGAACCAATGGGATCAATCAGGGTCCTAAAAGGAGACCCGATTCCTGGGGAGACTCGATTTCTCACAATAGGGAAGAAGAAACTAGCGTGACTTCAGTTTCAAGCCTCTTTAAAGTGTGCATTTCATCTGATTGTGAGTTTGTAGTGTTCTGGGGAATATACTTCACTAAAAACAAAAAACAAAAACAGACCCCTAAACAATGAGTAGGCCAACATAACTATTTGGCTAATGCTTTTATCAAAACAAAAGCATGTCACCCGCGAGCACACAATGTCCTGTCAGTGACAGACAGCGAGGTCTGTTGTTCCCTCATAAATCACACGCGTTCTCCTGAAATACGAGTGAAGCTTTAAAGAGAAGCGCACATGCCAGAGGGAGAACCGCTCCTGATGACATCTCATCTCACACACACACACACACACACACACGCCGGTCAGTTCACACAGAAACCCGCGAGGCGTGAGATTAATGCAATGCACAAACCCGCAAATCACAATTTAAGTGATACATCTAGTTTAACAACATGCTTTTTAAATGAAATCAAGTATGCATTGCATTGCAAAACTTTATATGAACTTTACAGGATGGACCAACATATCCGCGATATGCGTGACAAAATAATTAATCGCTTCTGATTCACATAAAGCGCTATTTTGAGTGTCAGTCCAGATCTAAAACTGCTGACATTGAAGAGATTATTGTGCGTTAGTGTGTGTGTGTGTGTGTGTGTGTGTGTGTGTGTGTGGACGGAGGATGTTTTAGCTCGCGCTCGTCACAGACACAACAATAGAGAAGCGCGTGTCACATTGGTCTTCACACACACACACACACACACACACACACCTGTGGTTCGGCGTGTTCTCTCGGTGTTGTCAGACGGATATTTCTATTTGTATCCTGGGAAAAGCAGCGCACTTTACAAGGATCTTCAATGTGGAACAAGTGTATAAATGGAGAGAGTTGCGTTCAGAACGTCTAACAACGAGCATTTGCTTACATTCCCATTAAGTTCTGAAAATAGCATTCCTCAGTGTCTGAACGTTCGAAATGTCCTTTTAAAAATGTTTTAAATGCCGTTTTTCTTGGATATGTGAACTTTTGGGAACCGTTACATTTAGTTATTTTGTAAACATTTGGGAACGTAATGTTCTCTGAATGCTCTGAAACTAGTAAAAATGTTACACGAAAGTCCAACTAAAATTACTTTGAGAGAACCTTAAAAAACTGGTCAGCTTAAAAGGAAAGGTGAAAGAGTTTGGGTGATTGACACACACACACACACACACACACACACACACACACACAAGTGAGTTCGGCATCAAGGACAGTGGATTAGAGAGTCGAACGTTCCTCAGATAAAATTAGAGCATCATCATGTGTTATAGCGCATCTGTCCACAGGTGTCACACACACACACTTACAGCTATTGTTAGGGGACACACACACACACACACACACACACACACACAGAGAGAGAGAGAGAGAGACACACTTAGAGCTATTGTTAAGGGATACACACTCTCTCTCTCTCTCTCACACACACACACACACACACACACACACACACTCACACTCACACACTCTCTCACATACACACACACACACGCACGCACACACACACACACACACTCACTCTCACACACACACACACACACACACACACACACACACACACACACACACACACACACTCACTCACTTAGAGCTATTGTTAGGGGATACACACACAGACACACTCACTCACTCACTGACACACACACACACACACACACACACACACACACACACACACACACACACACACACAGACACTCACTCACTCACTGACACACACACACACACACACACACACACACACACACACACACACACACACACACACACACACACACTCACTCACTCACTCACTCACTCACTCACTCACTTAGAGCTATTGTTAGGGGATACACACACAGTCACACTCACTCACTCACTGACACACACTCACTCACACACAAACACACACACACTCCCTCACTCAGAACTATTGTTGGGGATACACACACACACACACACACACACACACACACACACACACTCACTCACTCACTCACTCACTCACTCACTCACTCACACACACACACACACACACACACACTCTCACTCACTCACTCACTCACTCTCTCTCTCTCTCTCTCTCTCTCACACACACACACACACACACACACACACACACACGCACTTAGAACTATTGTTAGGGGACACACACACACACACACACACACACACACACTCACTAACTCACACACACACACACACACACACACACACACACACACATGGACTTAGAACTATTGTTAGGGGATACACACACACAGACACACTCACACACAGACACACTCACACTCTCACACACACACACACACACACACACACATACTAGCTTATTGTCAATTTATGTATTGCTTGGATTGAATTTGTGGATTGAATTTTGCAGTATTGGATATTTTATTTAGCTTTTTAAAAATCTTTTCCTCACTTCTGCACTAGTATTACTGTAGTTTGAGTATTAGGGATGTCCAGTGTTAGTCATGCATTGAACTGAACTCTGACCTTCCTCTGCTGTTTCTCCCACGCGGGGTCGAGCAACATGTCTCTGTCCCACTCATCCTCCTGGATCATGTACTCCTCCACAACATATCCGTTATTATTATTATTATACTGCATCTCCATCGTCATCATCATGATCGAGCAGCAGCGTCTCTCTCTCTGATCCTGCTGTGTGTGTGTCAGTCTCTCTCTCTGATCCTGCTGTGTGTGTGTCAGTCTCTCTCTCTGATCCTGCTGTGTGTGTGTCAGACTCTCTGATCCTGCTGTATGTGTGTCAGTCTCTCTCTCTGATCCTGCTGTGTGTGTGTCAGTCTCTCTCTCTGATCCTGCTGTATGTGTGTCAGTCTCTCTCTCTGATCCTGCTGTGTGTGTGTCAGTCTCTCTCTCTGATCCTGCTGTGTGTGTGTCAGTCTCTCTCTCTGATCCTGCTGTGTGTGTGTCAGTCTCTCTCTCTGATCCTGCTGTGTGTGTGTCAGACTCTCTCTCTGATCCTGCTGTGTGTGTGTCAGTCTCTCTCTCTGATCCTGCTGTGTGTGTATCAGTGTCTCTCTCTCTGATCCTGCTGTGTGTGTCAGTGTCTCTCTCTCTCACCTGCCCGACATAATGGTGACGTCACCGCCCACCGGCTGCACACGTGTCCAAACAAATCTAGTTCCACATAATCACATTCAGTGTTCTCCACATTTTAAGGACTGTATTGGTGGACATAAAATATATATAAAAATTATTCGAATTTATAAAACTAAAAAGTAGTTTTATAATTAATTAAAGCGAATCGTGCG
>NC_140224.1:36968909-37001409 GCF_951802725.1 Rutilus rutilus | reverse complement strand
GAGCCGTAGCCCCGACACACGCCGAGCTCAGACACCGCGAACACACACCGCCGGAAGCATCCTCATCTCTCGACCCGTCAGCGAGTGTGAGCTCAGAGCGAGCGCATCCGGACATCAGCCTGAGAGTGGCGATAATAAACCGTGTTTAAAGGAGAACTCAGGGTTTACCGCGTCGTCTCCGGCCCCCTCTGGTGACCAGTGGAACTGCGGCGGCTCAGAGTTCAGTGACGGACAGCTGTCAATCATTACCTCCACACCCAGCAGTCTCAGGGTAGATGCAACACGAGAGAGAACCGGACCGGCCCGTCGCTCTCCTCCAGCGCCGCTCAACCGGTCCTATGATGTGGAAAACCCCTCGCCATCTCTGATCAGGCCTCAGATCAGTCACGGCCAGACTGCAGGTTAGTGGGACGGCAAGCACGAAACTGTCTAGATTTTCTTCATCTGAGGGGTCCAACACGCACTTGAACCACGAATACACACAAAACACAATTATGGATTCGAGGAGTTTTGTGGTTGAAATTTTTAAAAGTAACAAATCGGCTCAAATTGAATGTGAGGAATGTTTCAGTTCACATAGAAAAACCTAAAAATGCTCAAAATGTACCAAAAGATTATTTTATAATGTGTACATGTGTATCTGAATGCACACTGACTGACTTTAGACTCCCAGCGTAAGATATTTAGAGCAGAGTTATGTTAAATTTAAGTTGAAAGAATGTGAGGAATGTGCTTAAATTACTATTTATGTATTATTTACTGAACAAATCTTGTAATTTAAAGGTAAATAAAGAATAACATTAAAATTCAACAAAAATATTTTTTATAGTTTATAGTTTTAATGAACTATAATAACCCTGAACCGGCTTTTATTAGCTTTTAGTTTTCCATGTTTAGTTTAACTTTTAGTCATTTCATGATATGCTTTGTCATTTTATTAGTTTTTTTGCTATTTAGGTTTAATAAATTTTTTAGTTCAGTTTCAGTTTGTTGTTTATTTCCAGTTAATAACTTTAGTGCTTCAACTTACACTGATTTCAGGTCATTGCCAAGGCAATATCAATAAAGAAATATCAATAAAAACTATAATAGTGTCTCGACGTTACTAAAATGACACTGGCTTGGTCAACACTTTACAGTAAGATCCCATTAGTGAATGAGCACTACATTTGTTACAGTATTTTTTCATCTTTGTTAACATTAATTCATAAAACACAACTGTTCATTGTTAGTAGTTACCAATAAAATTAAACAACTGTTTGTGTGTGTGTGTGTGTGTGTGTGTGTGTGTGTGTGTGTGTGTGTGTGTGTGTGTGCATTCACAGTCCAGCAGCAGATTCATGCTTTAGAGCGTTTAGAGAGAGAACACACTCATCAGATCTCTGAGCTCCTTGCAGCACAGGAGAGACAAACACAGGTAACACACACACACACACACACACACACACACACAACGATCTGCACTATGAGGCATTAAGATCTTATAAAGATTAACAGCATGAATTTCTGTGGAGTAATAAAATTGACAAATAAAACTGCCTTGTAGCAGCAGTGAGATAAACACAGACAGCTGATGTGTGTGTGTGTGTGTGTGTGTGTGTGTGTGTGTGTGTGTGTGTGTGTGTGTGCAGGAGCTCCAGAGGAAGCTGAACGCACAGGGCAGGAAGAGCACGATGTCATCAGCTCCTCAGATCAACATTAGACAGGTGTGTCCCTGATCAGGGTTTGTGACGTCGAATTCCTCCAGGTTGAGAACGACTGTTAAAGAAGTCTATATTAATTCTGTTTATTTAGTCGTCAAAACCCAGTTTTTGAGGGCGTAAAGACAAATGCATTGTGGAGTGACGGTCAGTCAAGCTTTTGATGTTCAATAGGGTCATTATAGACACTAAAGTTCCTTTAAACGTCATTTAAGGCAATGTATATTGTAAAAACAGCTTTTTAAACGGTAATAATAATTCACAATATTACTGTTAAATAAATGCAGAAGAGACTTCTTTCAAAAACAGTAAAACAGTTTAATGTTTCCAAACTTTTGACAGGTACTGTGCATCATTTTCTTTTTATATTTGTATGTTTACGTGCGAGTTTCTCACCCCGTCGTTGTGCAGGATGTGTGTGTGCAGCAGACGAAGCCTCTCTGTCGTCTGACCGCCGTGGCTCGAGGTTTTCTCACACGCAGGCTTTTACACACGGAGAAGATCACACACCTGCGCAAAACCGTACAGGTAAAGACACACATGCTCAGACACTCATACTCCCTGAACATCCGTCAGTCAGTGTGTGTGTGTGTGTGTGTGTGTGTGTGTGCTTCAGGACTCCAGAGCGTTCGTCCACCAGCTGAAGACCGCCTCCGTCCCCCCTCCGGATCTGACCCTGCAGCAGCGCGTGACAGCGCAGGTAACACACACACATTTGCGTGACACACAGCTCCGCTCTGCTCGTGTGTGATGGTTATTCTCCGCATCTGTCTGGTGTGTCACAGCTGCGATCGGCACTCCACGACGTCCATCAGATCTTCTTCATGTGGCCTCTGAGAGACAGACTTCATCTGATGCAACAGGACAGAGAGAGACGCAGAGAGAGGACACTCAGAGAGGTGGTACACACACACACACACACACACTCAGTCAGTGTTGGGGAAAGTTGCTTTTAAAAGTAATGCATTACAATATTGCGTTATTTTTTAAATATGTAACTAATTGCATTACTTAGTTACTTTTTATGGAAAGTAATACGTTACATTACTTTTGCGTTACTCTTTCTCGCCCGGGCCGGGCTTGCGGGCTTTTAATAACAGCAAAAAAAGTCATTTTTCTGGCACATGTAAAGGCCCTTTCTATGGAAGCTTGTTTCCGACACAGAATGAAACATTTTAAAAGATAATTGCGTGAAATAAAGTCGCAATTGCGTCTTATAAAGTCAGAATTCGTACTTTTTTTCTCACAATTCTGACTTTATAACACATAATTAGAATTGGACTTTATATCTCATAATTCTGACATCTTTTTAGTTTTTTTGTGTTGTTTGAAATTGTGAGATACAAAGTCCATTCTAAGGAAAAAAAATGACTTTTTATTTTATTTTTTACCTCAGAATAGTTTATATCTCACAATTCTGACTTTATATCATGCAATTCTGACTTTATAACTCGCAATTGCGTATTATAAAGTCAGAATTGCGAGATATAAACATGCAATTCTGAGAAAAAAGTCAGAATTTCAAGTATATTTCTCGCAATTGCGAGTTTATATCTCATAATTCTGAGATAAAAAGTCAGAATTGTGAGATTAAAATGTCGCAATTACCTTTTTTATTTTTCACTCTGTGGCGGAAACAAGCCTCCACACCTTTCACACCAAAAGTGAACTGAGTCAGACTCAGGCTGAAGGAAATGCAGATTATGATGTACACTAGAGGGCGCAGTTATAATGAAAGAAGCTTTTCAGCGGTTCAGCCTCTCTGGACTGAAGAAGAACAGGACGCAAGAGAAGACAGTTCAACACTTCAGCAATGGGCAAGTTCAGGCAAGTTTATTTATACAGCACATTTCATACACTATGTGCTTTACAGAAAGGAATTTAAAATAATCACAAAATAAAAGCAAGGAAAATTAAAACAGTTATAAAATGAATTAAAAGAGTAAAAAGATGATACATAAATAAACTTCTCATCTGGCAAAACACCGGTGTATCAACTCCCAGTTTTACTCTGAGATTTTCCCATGCTGATCACACTGTGTCTGTGGGGTTCTTTCGGCACACCTCAGAAATCTATTGGACGTCTCCGATGGACCCAGATTTCCCCTAAGATCGTACAGGAGGGGCTCTAGGACTGACCTCGGCTTCACTGCCCCATCAGTCCAAACCCCAAAAACCCCATTTGTTGGGAAGCTCCAGGAATGGAGTCGACCTAGTCCGCACCCCACAGACCCTCGAGTTTAATCACATCAAACTCACTCCTCCACCACAGACCCAGGCCGTCAGCAGGGCTTCATCTCTCTTACACAATTCTCAGTGCCATTTGAGTTCAGGTTCGAATAAAAAGGAGGATGCAAAATAAAATGCAGTGTAATCAGTCGGACGTACAGTGGCACAGCGCTCACTCAGTGGATGCCCAGCTGAACAGAGTCTGGATGTGAATGTGAGACTGTAGGAGCACATCTGCTCTCTTCTGGAAGCTGTAGTGTAGTAGCTAGAAGCGGACACTAGAGGGCGCAGCTAAAATAAAGAGCTTTTCAGCGGTTTAGCCTCTCTGGACTGAAGAAGAATAGGATGCAAGAGAAGAAAGTTCAACACTTACTTCAACAATAATAATGAAAAAAATGAAACAGATGTGATATTTATCTAAAGTCATTTTTGTTTATTGTTGTGTTGAAGTGGATCACTGAAGGTCAGCATCAAAGGCATTGGGTAATAAAGTATATTTGTGTCCATTTATTATTGCAGGTTTGCGTAATATTCTGAGACTGTTTTTATTAATTTTGAGTAATGCTGAATCTGTTAATTGAGATGAGATGAGTAAATGGCTGCTCACATTTACTCTAAAACTACAATAACCATCATGTTTACACAGCGAACACAATGCCTGTGAACTTACGCTCTCTCTTAACACGGGGACAGGAGAGCGCCAGTCAATACATGAAAAAGTTTAAACATTATTTGAAAAAGTAACTCATATATTTTGTTGTAAATTTAAAATGAATGCGTTACTTTACTAGTTACTTGAAAAAAGTAATCTGATTACATTACTGAAGTTACTTATAATGCGTTTCCCCCAACACTGCTCACTGACATCACTTCCTTCTGACCAGAAGACAGACGGTGCTGGAAACACACGGACTCTGTCCTCGGCCACTCAGAAGACGCTGGACAGGAAAGGTCAAAGGTGAGAATCAGCCTGGATATCATCTGATCTGACGACACAACTGACACAGTTTGTTTAAAGTTTTACAGGATTTGAGAACACACTTTTACAACTCCTCTTTTAAAGGGATAGTGCACACAAACATTCTCTCATTTACTCATCCTCATTTTGCTCCAAACCTTTGCAAGTTTCATTCTTCAAGATATCTTCTTCTGTGTTCAGCATCATACAGGTTTGGAGCGACTTCAGGGTGAGTAAACAATGAGAGAATTTTTATTTTGAGGTGAACTATCCCTTTAAATCAGTGTCTTATGCCATATATTTGATGTAACAAACAGGCTATATTTTAAATATATAATTATATAAAAAAAAATTCACACACAGTCTGAGACTAGTGAAAATGAGGTAAGACTTTACAATAAGGTCCCATTTCTTAATGCATGAACGAACATTAACCAACAATGTGCACTACATTTGTTACAGTATTAGATCATTATTTACAACTGTTTATTGTTAGTTCATGTCAGATCAGGTCTATTAAATAATATGAACAGATAACATTTTTATATTTAATAATGTATTAGTGAATTTTGAAATTAAGATTAATAAATGCTATAGAAGTATTTTTCATTGCATTAAGGTTTCATTTGTTGACATGAAATAACAAAGTTAATACATTGTTTTCACTTAATATCATCACCACAAATTCTTATTTCCAGGCATGAACTTTGAATCCTGATGTGTTCTCCGATGTTTGCATATTTGTAAAAGAATAATATAATTGGCTTATATTAAATAAAATAAAGATAAAACTAGATCCCAGTTGGACGCTTGTAATGCGTCAGACACATAAATATAATCGCACTCTTTATGCTGCTGGTGATGATGATGATGATGATGATTTTATTTGTTATCAGGCACGCAATAAAGACGCCTGTGATTCCCAAGAGCTCTCCAGCGAGGTATGAAACACGTCGAGCACGAGATGGCTTCCCTTGCTTCGACACATGAACTCCTGACTGATGTGATCGTCTGTTTCTCTCCTGTAGGATCCTGCAGTCTCGTCTCAGTCAGAACACAGTCTGTTCCTCTCAGTGAGTCCTTCAACACTTCATCACACAAACTCAACTAAACATCGCTTCAGACGTCGACATTATGCACGAGAGGCTGTGCTGTATCGTGAGTAAGTCACGGCTGAAGGGTGTTGTTCGGCTCGACGTGAAGCGGAGTCAGTCAGTCAGTCGTGACTTATTCACGATACAGCACTAGCCTCGAGTACCTTATTGCTTTTATAAAACGGTTACCACACAATACAAATATTAAAGCCGAAAAATATGTATCTATGCAAGTTTCATGAAGTAAAGTCACTAAAAGTCTTCCTTCCGCTGGAAAAAATAGTCCCTGACCGTAAACAGCAACAGAAGTTACATACATTATTTCGCCATTAGATGGAGACAAAGACTGTCTTTATGAGCGAGTCAGTCAGTAGAGAAGACTTTTATATTGAGAGGACTCAAACTTGTGATCATGGAGAAGGAAGACGCAAATGACAGAGGACTATAGGCTCGGGAACCCCCTGAACTGTTAAAAGGACAAGAAATCGCAGCGGACATTCAAACGGATTTTTTTATGATGAATATAGGACTGACCTGAAGGAAAATGCTATATCTAAAAGCAGGTACACTCGCTTACTCGATCTCACAAAATACTCTACTCTAGCTTCAATGAACAATATCAGTGAGATTAAACATGTTTAAGTTGCTAAGAGTGGTTGCTAGGGGTGTTGTGTAGTGATACATAGAACCGTTGGGTGAAGCGGTCATAGCCGTGTTTAATTGTGAATAAAACAGAGCTATTGACCAATCAGAATCAAGGATTGGAACTAACCGTTTTATAACCAAGAACACATGATAATGATAAAGATATAGCTCTAAAAATCATTCTAAATATAAAAGAACAGCACAGTCCACACCACAACTATAACTGATATAAAATCGACTGATGAAGGATAAAAACATTGACAACAAATCAGAATCTATCCTGCTTTAAAGAGTGCAAGCAAACAAAGCCGCTCACTTATGATAAACAGAGCGACATCGGATGCTGATACAGTTCTCGTTCTCAGTGTGAACGGGCCTAAAGTGTGTTCAGACTCATGATGAGGATCTGTCTCTCTGTAGGAGTGCGCTGAAGAAGAGGAGAGACGGGTGTCTGGGAGTGAGACGGCGCTCACTGCAGAGGAAGTACCTGTCTCTGGGATAAACACACACACACACACGGATGATCACTGATACTCCTGTTCACATCACTGTAATCGTTCACTTCACACAGCTAAACTGTTTCAAAAGTTCACTATGCTTTAAAATTGTAAAAAAAAACAATATATATATATATATGAAAGTTTGATATTATAAAGCATAACTGATTATACACTGAATATTAACATTATCTCTATTGCACATTCAGAAATAAAAACCTTTAGAAATACATAGATGTGTCTAATTGCAGTGTACAGTATACTGATGTCAGTCTGCAGTGAGAAGTACAGTAGTGTTCTGTTCAGACACAGTAAAACTCAGGAGAAACATGAGCCGTCTGACAAGACTGGAACATTCAGACTCCTTCTGAAACACTTTTGCACAAACACACTCACTCACACACACATTCTCTCTCACACACACACACACACACACTCAAACACTCACACACATTCTCTCTCTCACACACACACACACACACACACTCAAACACTCACACACATTCTCTCTCACACACACACACACACTCAAACACTCACTCACTTCAAACTCACACAAACACTCAAAAACACACACACTCTCACTCAAACACACTCACACACAAACACTCACACAAACACACTCACACTCACACACTCTCACACACACAAATGCAAACACACATACTCTCACACATACATACACACACTCACTCTCTCACACACACTCACAGAAATATACACAAACAAACACACACACACAGCTTAAACGAACTATGAGTGTTTTCAGAGTTTGATTCTTGGAAGGAACGCTGAGCAGACATGAACACACTGCAGACATGAACACACTGCAGACATGAACACAAATGAACACACTGCAGAAATGGATGTTCTTTTCCTCAGTATTTCTGTTTTCTCTTCCACTACAAACATCTTAACAGTCTTAAATATCTGCCGATGAGGTCAGAGAAATAAACCCGACTCGACGATCATTTCTCTCCCGACTGGCAGATATTCTGGTTACACTTCCGTGGTCAACTTCTAGAACATTCTACTAACTATAAGTAACTTTCACGACTGCTGGCTGACATGTAGTTGCTTCTAGTTTATAGTTTATAGAAAATACACTCAGATTCATTGTAGAAACATAACACTGCTTTATTTCTTCAACATAACACTGAATGGTACATTATCCACACACACACAGCAGACGTGTGTATCGCTGGGCTGTAGCTATGCATGAGCACAGACAGAAGTGCTTAATGTTACAGGTGCAATAATAGAATATAATAACACTGTTTATACAACTAAACAAAACTGAAATTCAAAGAAAGCATGTCGAACAGCTTGCATATAGAGCGCTCAGTCATGGCCTTTATATTCCATCCGTGGCTTTTAGAGTCCGATCACAGTCGAGATTATTTGTACCGCGTGCGGATATGAGAGATAAAGCTGATCTCAGATCAGCCCAAGCACAACCTAGACAACTACACACACAAGTGCAATAATAATCCATCACGACAGTCTTTGGCACGACACTACAGGTTACATCACGCAGCTCCTGATTCAGCGTTTCTGTCTTCTGGAAAAACTAAACCTGAATCAATTATTTTGGCATAATAAACTGTGCAAATTCAGTCAAAATCAACACTATATTATATATTCTTCAGAAAGAGCACACATCTCTGGCCAAGCTTTCCTTTCGCTGATTGTCAAACGTAAACCGGGTTTTAAACGAAAGTTCTGAGTTCAACACAACTTATACAATAATGTTCATTTCAGCATTCACTAATACGTTAAATGCAACATTTATTACATATTTGATGAACTAACAATGAACAGTTGTGTTTTTATTTACTTTAACAAAGATTAATAAATACTGTTACAAATGTCATTAGTTGTATCATGTTTGTCACTTTCAGAACACTGATCTGACAACTTCTGACTCGACCAATGACGCGAGTCTGGGGGCGGGACTATCTCTCTAACTGACCAATGAGAGTTTTGGAAAAGCTGTGCCAAAAGAGTCATTGATTTTCTGTTTGTGTTAGAAATGACACAACCATTAAAATGTAATGACAGCATTTATGTCATAACATCAATTACCGACGCAGCCGCCATTGCATCATATATTGACTTTGGCTTCTCGAATCAACATTATGTCACGAATGCTGTGAAGTTCTACTGAACCCAGACCGTTCCTTTAACATGACCTCAAGGGAATGTAATAATACGTCCACCGCTGAAGAACACACTGCGGCTGGTCAGAGAAGCGCTGCACTGCTGTTCCCGACGGGAGTCTGGCAGAGAAACACACGTAACGGAATGTCCTGGTGGAAAGAATGATGAGATCTTGGCCCAAACGCCGCTGGTTTCTCTCACGGAGACACGAACCAGCCTTCTGGAATAAGAGTCGTACACAGAGCTTTAAATAAAAGAAACTTCACACAAACGTAACGCAGACGCACAGCCTGCCGTCATCCTTCCGCGTCACCCGCCTCATCACAACTAGTGTTTATAGCGCGTTATAATTAATCGCATCCAAAGTTTGTTCACATAATATGTGTGTGTGTGTGTGCTGTGTACAATTATTTTGTATATATAAATACATATCAAGTATACATTTAAGATTTTTTTCTTAAATATATACATGCATGTGTGTGTATTTATATAAACAAAATAATTATACACTACACACGCATATATTATGTAAACAAACTTTTATTTTGGATGCGATTAATCGTTTCACAGCGCTAGTTATGATACAGCTCGTTATGACCATCCATACACGTCTCGCCTATGAACTATGAATATTTTTGTTTTTGTGCTTATTACATTACAGTAGCTGCTATGAAATGTTCTAGCATGTCAAATGCTGCGTCATACACAAATACTCCATACATGTTCTGCTCGTCTTTTTCACGAATAAAAACTAGTTTATATGTCGCATTTTTTTAATCATCTGAAACATGCCGCGATATTCCAAAGTGACTTATGATGCAATTAAAGGGATAGTTCACCCAAAAATGAAAATTATCCCATGATTTACTCGCCCTGAACTCATCCGAGGTGTGTATGACATTCTTCTCTCAGACGAACACAATCTGAGTTATATAAAAAATGTCCTGGCTCTTCCAAGGTTTAGAATGGCTGTATATTTTTCATATTTTTATGCACTTTTATGATGGACAGATGCACTTTTATGATGGACAGATGCACTTTTATGATGGAGAGATGCACTTTTATCATGGATAGATGCACTTTTATCATGGATAGATGCACTTTTATGATGGACAGATGCACTTTTATGATGGATAAATGCACTTATGATGGAGAGATGCACTTTTATGATGGACAGATGCACTTTTATGATGGACAGATGCACTTTTATGATGGATAGATGCACTTTTATGATGGACAGATGCACTTTTATGATGGAGAAATGCACTTATGATGGAGAGATGCACTTTTATGATGGACAGATGCACTTTTATGATGGAGAGATGCACTTTTATGATGGACAGATGCACTTTTATGATGGATAGATGCACTTTTATCATGGAGAGATGCACTTTTATGATGGACAGATGCACTTTTATGATGGACAGATGCACTTTTATGATGGACAGATGCACTTTTATGATGGATAAATGCACTTATGATGGAGAGATGCACTTTTATGATGGACAGATGCACTTTTATGATGGATAAATGCACTTATGATGGAGAGATGCACTTTTATGATGGATAGATGCACTTTTATGATGGAGAGATGCACTTTTATGATGGATAGATGCACTTTTATGATGAGAGATGCACTTTTATGATGGAGAGATGCACTTTTATGATGGATAGATGAGCTTTTATGATGGATAGATGCACTTTTATGATGGAGAGATGCACTTTTATGATGGATAGATGCACTTTTATGATGGAGAGATGCACTTTTATGATGGAGAGATGCACTTTTATGATGGATAGATGCGCTTTTATGATGGAGAGATGCACTTTTATGATGGATAGATGCGCTTTTATGATGGAGAGATGCACTTTTATGATGGATAGATGCGCTTTTATGATGGATAGATGCGCTTTTATGATGGAGAGATGCACTTTTATGATGGAGAGATGCACTTTTATGATGGAGACATGCACTTTAATGATGGATAGATGCACTTTTATCATGGAGAGATGCACTTTTATGATGGACAGATGCACTTTTATGATGGACAGATGGACTTTTATGATGGATAGATGCACTTTTATGATGGATAAATGCACTTTTATGATGGATAGATGCACTTTTATGATGGAGAGATGCACTTTTATGATGGATAGATGCACTTTTATGGACTTCAAAACAGAAACAGTCATTCACTGCCATTATAAAGCTTGGAAGAGCCAACTATTTTTTCAAATATAACTCTGATTGTATTCGTCTGAGAGAAGAATGTCATACACACCTAGGATGAGTTCAGGGTGAGTAAATCACGGGGGAATTTTCATGTTTGAGTGAACATTCTCTTTAACGTCAAGCACGTAAAACATGCGCAGAGAAGGATGAGAAGTGCTCAGGTTCAGAGGCAGATATTGATTTGTTTGGCTAACTCTCTCTCCAAGTCTGAAATCAGAGTGTCAAAGTCCTTCAGACTCAACCGGCACGTGAACGGGGCGTCGAAGTCGAGAGCGAAGTCATCCACGTACAAACCGTCGGGCGACGCCCACACGTCCCGCTTCTTCGCCCTGTCCATGTCGTCGTCGCTCTCGCTTCCCGCCACCTCGTCGTAATCCGCCTCGTCGTTCGACATGAAGTCCCGCCCACAAACGCTCCAGTCACCAGCGTATCGGTTACAGGGCGGGCTTTCCAGGCGGCCACGCCCCCTGCGGGAAACAACCGGCTCGTCCTGAAGGCCACGCCCCCTACGGGAAACAACCGTCTCGTCCTGAAGGCCACGCCCCCTACAGGAAACAACTGGCTCGTCCTGAAGGCCACGCCCCCTACGGGAAACAACTGGCTCGTCCTGAAGGCCACGCCCCCTACGGGAAACAACTGGCTCGTCCTGAACCGAGGGAAGCGATCGCCGCAGTGAGGAACTCTGGGATACCGAAGAAGAGATGACCTGTGATTGGTCGGAGTCATCCATCACTCGTTCTTTGGGTACTGCGAAGAAACGGACATGAAATGCCGTTACACACTTGATATGTGGCAGATGTGCAAGTCAAGTCAGCTTTATTTCTATAGCTTTATACAATACAGATCGTTTAAAAGCAGTTTTAATTCCCCGTGATAAACAGGAAAATAACAGTGTCGATGCAAACTTCTGCAAATATGAGACAAATTCAATATGAGACAAATTCAAATCTATAAAGCAGCTCTAAAAAGACAATAGTGTTGTTTTTCAGCTCAATTCAGTTCATTGTTGATTCAGTTCAATTCAGTGTTAATTTAATTCAGTTCATTATTTATTCAATTCAGTTCAATGTTGGTTCAATTCAGTTTCGATAACACTGTCAGTGTCCTTTTTCAGCTCAATTCAGTTTTGTTTTGTTCACATCTGATAGTATCAGTGTAATCAAATCAATAATATAGCCGAATATTAAGTGTCTTTAAGTCCCAGCTGAGCATGGCGTGTGTTCGTGCGCTCGCATGCATCAAACTCTACACACATGGCACAGATTTAGACTGATGTTCCATGCAGATCCACAACAGCTGTCACAGGTTACTGAAATTCCTCCTGCATGTTACACATGTGCTGCGTCATGAGGTCAAGGGTCGTAACATGACGCTCAGAGTGCAAACTGTTCGCATGACCTTCTGAGATGCAGCCGATTATGATCAGATTATATGCATGATATTTCATCGCATGAGCGTTGCTGGAACGATAATCAAAACCAGAGGACATTCAGAGGAAAAAAGGATGCATGTGATCTTTCGTTTTATTTCATTCTGCAAGTAAAAATCACGACGCGTGACTTTCTGCAGTGTAGAACAGGTCTGAAATGACTTTAACCCTCATCCTCACACTTTGTAACACTTCTTTCCCTCGCGGGACAAAATGACCCGAAGCCCTAAAATTATACTTGTCCAGAATGCTTATTTTATTCCATTTTGATCATATTGTTTTACATTTTTTAATGCAATTTTTGGGGATTTTTTTTGTTATTTTTTTATTTAAGTTACCTTTAAATGAGTAGATATAATAAATAAATAATAATTTAAGCACATTCCTCATATTCTTTCAAGTTAAATTCAAAATAACTCACTATTTCATACATAACCCTTTTAATTCAGCTCAAAATATCTTACATTGTGTGTCTTTAATATAATATAAGATGATATTTCATGACTCTAGATGCCCTTATCTCTCTATATGAGCTGTTCTTCTGGGTCCTAAAGTCATTTCTCTTCAGTGTGCATTCAGATACACATTATACATTATAAAATAATTTTTTTGGTAAAGTTTTAGCATTTTTAGTTTTAATTTTTGATAATTTTTAGGTTTTTCTATGTGTACTGAAACATTCCTCGCTTTCCATTCATTCCTAAGGGGGTCAAATTGACCCGCGAGGGAAGGATGTGTTACTTTTTAAAATTTTAAAAATGATTTTCGGGTAATAATTGATGATAATATAAATGTTGGGCCACAAACTCACCAGGCCAGAGCTGCAGGAGGTAGTGCAAAGCCTCTATGTGTCGCTTGAAGTCCACGGCACTGGCGATCTCTTCACTGTGTGCGAAGCTACGCCCTCGAGCGGCCCCGGACCCCATCAGGGCCCCTGACCCCGGGGCCGTCAGCCCGGCCTGCCAGGACTCCTGCGTGGGCGTCAGGAGAACCGGCCCGAAGCACACGGCCAGATTCTGGCACGTCATTCGGTTGCTGTCGCTGTAAGACGCCACCAGACTCAGATGATCCAGCAAGAAGGACAGAGTTGCCTTCAGAAGACACAAAACCACACACACACACATCAAACACTGCATTAACATGTTAACAAGCACTTCACATGAACATCAGGCTTTCATAGACAACCTGGGAAGGCCTGATCACACATTTGCAAAAAATAAAAATGATTAATACATGAAAATTCCAACATGTATCTCCTTTAAGAAAGCAAATCGAGCCCATTTTGATTAAGGCTTCAGGATGCATAAACGTGGTAAAATTATGCAAGCTCCTAAAAGTGAGCTATACTTTTCTAAATGAAGAACGAGATGAGAAAAGAAAGAGTATAAATGCATGAGAGCAGGAGGAGCGGGAGGTTCTCATTCCCAATTAGTTTGTTTTGGACGATGTTGGAAACCCTCAGGCTGCTGTTCTGCTGCTCACATGGGACAAACAAACCACGTACAGCGGCACACACACACACACACACACTCCCTCTCGCGTAAACACTTCAGTGCTCTTACATAAAATCACATCCTCAGGAAGAAGCTCAGACTCACGTCTGGCAGAAACAAGGACATCCGAGCATGAAAGAAGATTCAATGAAAGAACAGTGACAAACTGCTTAAGAAACGAAGGAGAAAGAAATCTAAATGTTTGCCATTCTTATTAGATCAGTTTACTCAGAGTAAAGCTGCGTGGCTCCTTGAGGATCATTTAAAACCTTCAGAAAACAATCAAATGCAAAAACTAAGGAGTAACTGAACAGGGAAGTGCAGATCTTAAACAAATAAACAGGAACATTTCAGTCCTGTAAACATCTGAAGTCAATCCTTTCTCAATCTCAGAAATGTGATGCAAGTGTCCATTTACATCTTACAAATGTGTTTAGAGTTACAGTGAGTGGAAGAGACTGAAGGTTTGCTAAAAAAAAAAGCTTTTCTGGATTGTAATTGTAATTAAAAAAATGTAATTTATTATAATTTAATGCCATTTCAGCACCAAAGCACTTTATTCAAGAGTAATACAATGTAAAATAATCATAATAACAATATTTTAATACAATAATTTAACAATATTATAAAATAGATCAATAATTAATCCAAATAATAATATATAAAATCTTTCAGCTTGATATTTCACAAAAAAAAAAAAAAAAAATATGAATTAGATGTAATTCACATGTAAACGAATAAATGTTACGGACTGAAAAGTTAAAGGTGTGTATTCACTACCATTCAAAAGTGTTTATTTTGAAAGAAATGATCTTTTATTCAGCGAAGATACATTTCAAATAAATGCTGTTCTTTTGAACTTTATATCCATCAAAGAATTGTGAAAAATAAAAGTTTCCTGTTTTCAACACTGATAATAATCATAAATGTTTCTTGATCATAAATCATCATATTAGAGTGATTTGTGAAGGATCATGTGACACTGAAGACTGGAGTAATGATGCTGAACATTCAGCTTTGATCACAGGAATAAATGACACTTTACTGTATATTCACATAGAGAACAGATGATTTACATTACAATAATATTTCACTATTTTTACAGTATTTTTGATCAGATAAATGCAGCTTTGGTGAGCAGGAGAGACTCTTTCAGAAATAGTTTTGAATGGCAGTGTAAACAGAACTCTGAGAGCCTGAAATGGACACCTGATAGTCAGGACAGGTTCACATCTAAAGGCTGACGGAGACTGGATGCATTACCCGCTCGGCCTCAGGGAGACACTGCAGCAGAGCCACGGTGTTTTGTGATCGCTGAGCGTCGCTGTCGTTTCTACAGGCCGGTCGAACCATCATGGCCTCTAACACCACTTCATACAGGGTCCTCGTGATGAGAGGAGACGGCAGCTCGCGCAGGTAGTCCTTCAGGATGCCTGACCATAATAATAAAAAAACAATCCATATTTACATCTACAAAAACCCTGGAGATTTAATTGCATGTTATTGGTGTAGATTTTCATATGAATATTATTGTTCCCTACTTGAGTTTGTAAATTGATATTGTTCAATATCAAAACTCTTAAAGGGTTAGTTCACCCAAAAATTAAAATTCTGTCAGTAATTACTCACCCTCATGTTGTTCCAACCGCGTAAGACCTTCGTTCATCTTCGGAACACAAATTAAGATATTTTTGATGAAATCTGAGCCATGTTTCACTCCTCCATAGGCTTCCAGTGTGACCGAAACTTGCTGGCCCAGAAAAGTTATTAAAGAGATCGTTAATATAGTCCAAGTGACTCCAGTGGCTCAATCTTAAGTATATCAAGCGACGAGAATACTTTTTGTGCGCAAAAACAAACAAAAATAACGACTTTATTCCACTATTCATTTCCTTCTCTCTGGGCCTCGAGTGAGTCCACGTAGTGTTTTTGCGCAGCGCGTCTGTGTTACACGTCACCACGTAGGCTCACTATTGGCCGAGGCTGGTCATGTGTGTGATGCGTGATGACGTGCAACACAGACGCGCAGCGCAAAAACACTACGAGGCCCAGAGAGAAGGAAATGAAAAGTGGAATAAAGTCGTTATTTTTGTTTGTTTTTGCGCACAAAAAGTATTCTCGTCTGATGATAAACTTAATGTAGTGCCACTGTAGTTACTTGGACTATTTTAACGATGTTTTAATAACTATTCTGGGCCGGTGAGTTTCGGTCACACTGGAAGCCTATGGAGGAGTCAAAATTCTGTCAGATTTCATCAAAAATATCTTAATTTGTGTTCCGAAGATGAACGAAAGACTTACATGGTTGGAACAACATGAGGGTGAGTAATTACTGACAGAATTTTCATTTTTGGGTGAACTAACCCTTTAAGTAAAAAAGCGTGGTAGATGAATACATCAGGTTGACTGACCGGTAATGACATTGACGTCGGGATAGAGCTCGTCGTTTAAGGAAACTGCAGCACTGTCCTTCTCAAACGCATCGCGCAATTCCTTCTTCACTGCTGCAGACCCACAGAGACGATACAGTCCCACCACCTGCACACACAGAAACACACAGTGTCTTTTTACAACCACTAGGACACATTTCTCAATACTTAGATCTATTATGCAAAGTCTTGATGATGTTTCAGGCTCTACTAGAACAGGTTTTCCTGCTTGAATGTTGATTATTCTCCTCATATTCTCCATTGTTGCGGCTCCTCTCTTCCCAGTCTGTCAGTAACGCTCTGTTCACTTCCTGTCTCTATGAAGCCCCTCCTTCTGAAAAGCACACTGTGCTCTGATTGGTCGGCTGGATCAGCGTGTTGTGATTGGTCGAGCGCTTCGAGTGTGTTTGGGAAATGTCCCGCCCCTTACCATAACCGCCAGTTTAGCACACTACTAACTAACTCAGCCAGGCCCCGCCCCTTTATTCTGCGCATTAATTATTATAATGAGGAATATTGTGACGTGTTCCCGGAAGAAACTCAAGACTACAGCGGAGGCGTTTCAGGAGTTCAGAAACACTGACACTGATATAGAGAAGAAACATTTTTCATGCTCAAACACCAACATTAGATAAAGAAAGTTGTAAAGAAAGCAGAATAGGACTTTAACTGCAGAGCAAAGCTGAAAGTTGGTGTGAAGAGTTTTGAAAAAGTGACCCAAGTATTGAGAAATAATAATTAGTGCTGAGCAAAGATTAATTGCATCCAAAATAAAAGTTTGTGTTTGTACTGTATATCATTATTTTGTATATATAAATACACACACGCATGCATGTATATATTTAAGAAGTATTTGCATGTATATACTGTTTATATATTTATACATAATTTATATTATATATAAATATAAATATTTTATATATAAACACATTTTTCTTAAATATATACATACATGCATGTGTGTGTATTTATAAATACAAAACAAACTTTTATTTTGGATGCGATTAATCGTTGCCCAGCGCTAATAATATAATAAAAATGCGCGCCGTCTCACCCTCAGTCCTCTCCTCTCGATCTCAGAAACACACTTCTGAATGATCAGAGGCACTCTGAGTGTGGACGCTTCTTTCTCCACCAGGGGGCGCAGCTCCACCCCGAACACTGTAGGGGGGGGCAGGTCACTGAGGCGCGGGAACGGGGTCACGAACTGCTCCAACAGGGTCAACTTCACATACAGCAAACCACGAGGCTCCAGACGAACACACAGCTGCTGACTGCGAGAAGCTACGGGAGAGAGAGACAGAGAGAGAGAGAGAGAGAGAGAGAGAGAGAGAGAGAGAGAGAGAGAGAGACAGAGAGAGAGAGAGAGAGAGAGAGAGACCGAAGATAAACAGATAAGAGGCTCAGTGCAAGATCAAAGCCAGTGCAGGGTATGACTGGGTGGTATGGTTGTAAACACAAAGGGTAAAATTTGTGAACATGTTCCAAATGCTTGGAAGAAGCAACAGATAATTTATTTCGTATTGTGACCTTTATCCGAGTGAAACGGAAGAACGAAAAATTATTTACATTTAAATGTAGGGCGGGGCTTGGTTCAATCCACCAACTATTGATTGGACGGAGGCAGATCTGAATGCAAGTTTGCAGTCGACTGTGAGAAAGATCTGCACGAAATGATTGGAGAAGTCTAGCATACGTCACCAGAGAGAAGACGTTTCGCCGGATGATTTGATTAAACATTACAATGTCAAAACATTAAAAAAAGAAACATATGCACGGATGAGTTAACAATAATTTGCATTTAGAAAACAAATGGTGAATTTCCATTTTTTTTATGCTGACTTTAAGGGGTGGTTTGTTAGTCTAAACACGAAGTAGAGTTCAGTTGCTTATGGATTGCAATGTGACGAGTTACTATAGAATAGAACTTAATCATCATTACTCACCCTTATGTCAAGAAGACTTTCATTCATCTTTCGTAACACAAATGAATACATATTTATCTTAATTTATAGAGAATTTCTGCCCCTCTATTGAAAGTCTATTCACCCAAAACGTTCATAAAATCCATATGAATCAAGCGGTTTATTGCAGGACCTCTGAAGAGACACTTCACTTCATATGATGAATAGATTTCATTTAGGCTTTTACTCACATATAAACATTGTTCAGTGAACATAAAAGTCCTGTTTACACCTGGTATTAAGATGCGTTTTCGTCAATCCGTTCACAAGTGGACGATGTTAAATTCAGCTCGTCCACTTTTAACCACTTCCAGAGGTAGTGGAAAACGCACTGCAAACCGGATTGCTTTTGTAGTGTAAACGCTCATGTGGTCGAAACTGCTGCTCTCCGTGTGTTCGTGTTCATATGTAAAGAGCTTATTTTGTCCATTAGATCGAAAGATCTGAAAAAGCCCATAGATTTACCCGCCCATAGACCCTGCCCTCAAAGAAATCAGGACAGAAGTGGTTTGAAGTGGACGAAAGAGACGGAGTAAAACACCAGGTGTAAACGATTGTGATCCGATTGACCAAAACGCATCTTAATACCCTGTGTAAACAGGTCCAAAGAGAAGCTCAACTCTCCTAGTTTGATGTGTTCTGAAGATAATCAAAAGTCTTATGGGTTTGGAAAAAAATAAGGGTGAGTAAATGATGACAGAGTTTTCATTTTTGGTAAAACTAATCCTTTACAACAACTTCAAAAATGGCTCATCTAATCAGAATTTAGAGAACTATCAGTTTCATCTTGGGACTTGATTCACAAATGGGTGGTTCTCTTACCCTTGAAGAGGGACGGTATAGCCACAGCGCCCAGACAGCAAACCCGGTTACGCGCGGGAGCAGCCGGCGCGCAAGACCCGATGTTAGCGCTAGCAGTCGTTGGCGTCAAGATGACCAGTTTGAGCAGCCGCGCCCTCTCGAGCTCCAGGTTAAAGGTGTGGTTTAGTGGGAGACACGCTCCTCGACAAGTTAGCAAGGACGTTCGAGCCCGGGTCACCCCGTCCACTTGAATGGCACAGAAGACTTCTTTAGTAGCATCGATCCGAGGGGGTCGGAGTAGCTCTTCGACTCCCAGCAAATGCACCGTGAGCAGGCCTGAAAGTCTCTGAGCACAGCGAGGCTGATCCGTCAGCGAGTACAAGCGGAATGACTCTGCGTCTGCCACAGCGAGTGAATCCTGTGGTCCACGGTGTGGTGGTGGTGTAGGTGAGCCTTTCGACCCCTGACCCTTTGGCAGGAGTTCAGGTGAGTCTCCATCGCTAAGATACCCTCCTTTACTAGCAGAGCGCATTCGAGAGGATCGACGTCTTGGCCTTGCGGGTGCACTGGAGTCCAGGTGGTACTTGCTGATGATGTTGGATGATTCTTTGCATGCATTTGGTGGTAAAGCCTCATCTGACGCTCCCGGTGCACTGCTGGCATTTCCTTGGCTCTGTCCGTGACGCTGATTACGGGACGAGCGCAGGCTAAGCTTCCGCCTCAGTTCTGGGAGTTTCCGCATCTTCATAGAGAGCCGCCGAACCGTCCCTGGAGACTTGATCTTGTCGATCACACTGCTCCCATTTCCACCCTCTCCTGGGCTTCTCTTTGGTGCCCCCGAACTGTCAGAGTTCACAACACTTGCAGAGCTAATACAGTCCGACTGTAGCATAACCAGATCTGAACCCAAAGAAACACACTGTTAGAAAGGAATTACAACTTTTAAGATGTTCCTACAACCAAGTTGTGCTTTAGTATCTTAGTAGTCAGTGTCAAAACATAGCACGATGCCTTGCAGCACACTAGGCAACATAAATGAAACCTTATAAACCAGGGGAGTTCAATCCTGCTCCTGGAAGGCCAACTTACTGCTGTTAGCTCCAATACACCTGCCTGGAAGTTTCTAGTGATCCTGAAGACCTTGATTAGTAGGTCCAGGTGTTTTTAATTAGGGCTAGAACTAAACTCGGCCAGAAGGTGTCCCTCCAGAAGCAGGATCGGACACCCCATCATAAACTGATTTGCAATGATGAGATGGAATGAGATCCACTTTCCTGTAGACTTTAGCCCCAACACTTATCAAACACACCTGAACATGGTAATCAATGTCTTCAGGATAACTAGAAAGTCACAGGCAGGTACTTTTTTATCAGGGTTGGAGTTAAACTCTGCAGGACAGTAGGCCTCGAGGGCCAGAGTTGTGCCGAGACCGACCCCTTCTCCAGAGACTCTACTTGCAGGACAGTGACCCTCCAGGACCAAAGTGGCCCATCCCAGCTCTACATCAAGAATGGGCAACTCTGGCCCTCAAGATCCACTTTCCTGTAGACTTTAGCCCCAACACTTATCAAACACACCTGAATATGCAAATTAAGGTCTTCAGACAGTTATAGACAGGTGAGTTTGGTCAGGGATGGAGCTAAACTCTGCAGGACATTAGACCTCGAGGGCCAGAGTTGTGCCATGTCCAACCCCTTCTCCAGAGACTCTACTCTCCAGGACCGAAGTTGCCCATTCCAGCTCTACATCAAGGATGGGCAACTCTGGCCCTCAAGATCCACTTTCCTGTAGACTTTAGCCCCAACACTTCTCAAACACACCTGAATATGCAAATGAAGGTCTTCAGATAGCTATAGGCAGGTGAGTTTGGTCAGGGTTGGAGCTAAACTCTGCAGGACAATAGGCCTCGAGGGCCAGAGTTGTGCCAAGTCCAACCCTTTGCTCTATATGTAGGCAGTAAAACAGTGGTTCACATGTAAAGTGCTACAGAAACTCTACTCGCAGGACAGTGACCCTCCAGGACCAAAGTTGCTCATCCCAGCTCTACATCAAGGATGGGCAACTCTGGCCCTCAAGATCCACTTTCCTGTAGACCAGGGGTGCCCAATCCTGCTCCTGCCGATTGACTGTCCTGCACAGTTCATCTACAACCCTAATCAAACACACCTGCCTTTAATTTTCAAGTGATCCTGAAGACCTTAATTGGTTGCTTCAGGTGTGTTTGATTAGGGTTGGAGATGAACTGTGCAGGACATTCGATCGGCAGGAGCAGGATTGGGCACCCCTGCTGTAGACTTTAGCCCCAACACTTATCAAACACACCTGAACATGCAAATTAAGGTCTTCAGACAGCTATAGGCAGGTGAGTTTGGTCAGGGTTGGAGCTAAACTCTGCAGGACAGTAGGCTTCGAGGGCCAGAGTTGTGCCGAGTCCGACCCCTGCTCTACGTAGGCAGTAAAACAGTGCTTAAAGTCAAATCAAGTCAAGCCCACCTTCATTTATATAGCCTTTTACCAATATAGATGGTTTCAAAGCAGCTTTACAGTGATAATAGGATATTAAAGTAACAGAGATTGTTTTGGCTTACAGCAGCTCTATAGAATAAAGTTATTGTCCAGCTAAAGTTAGTTTTGATTGATTCACTTCCATTGCAAAGATCATTAGTTATTAACTTAGGGGCCGCTTACACAACACCGTTTCAACCGAAAACAGAAACTTAATTAATGAAAAAAGTAATAAATAAAGCAATAAAGAGTTTGACATTAGTTTGTCACTAGGCTAAAGACGTGATACTGGTTAGCAGCATAAAAATACACACAAATATTGAGTAAAGCATTCAGTTTTTAATGATATTGAACTATTTGTGTATTCAGGGATTGCCTTCTCCACAACTGTTGCCGACTTAGAATTTGACCAAAAGAAGGCATCTTAAAAGGCAGGCCTATTATAATTATGCTCCCTACTTTTTGAAAGAGCATCTAGAACACATATATGATGCCATCAAATGATGTCTAGGTAGGCAGCTCACTAAGTTTTAGAAAAGAACTTATAATTACATGTAATGTGGTTGCTTTCAATCCCATTTTTTCCAAATTTGTGAACGCCAAACACAATCAGCATAGCATAACACAGCATTTCAGTCTACTTACTATAAATATCATTTCAAAACAGCACTTCTCATTTTAAGACCAGCTGTGTGTGTGCTGGAAATGCATCTTAGCTTGTGACAAACTCTTACATAATGGAAAATCTGACCATACCCGAACTATCCGTCCTGATGACATCGACTTCGGTTTGAATGTCTCTCGTTTGATTGGTCAAACCCCCTGATCGTTTCTGGTCTCTTTTCTCCTTTGCCAACCCCTCATTTTCTCTCTTTCTCCACGGGTCTCCGTATTTTTCCTGATCTGCTTCTCTGCTGGCCCTTAAGTCGTCCTCTTCAGGAATGGGGTTGTACCAAATGTTTCCGTCTCCATCCGGGCCCTGTCGCCTCTCTGTGATTCTGGTTGGATTCTGGGCCTCATCTGAAGCCTGGGGTTTTCCTGTGGACAGTACCCAGGCTCGACTGCTCCTGTCCAGGTGCTGGAGGTAAGCGCCTTGCCCAGAGATCTTTGCTGAGCTGGAAGAGACACACACATCCATAAAGGTCGTGGACGAAGGGGTCAACTCCGGTAAACTGGCCTCAACTGAGTTGCACGGTGCGCTGGAATATCCAAACTCCAATTCAAGATCATTCCGATTTCTCTTCAAGCCATCCTCACTAAAAGTTTGTTGGTTCCAGGCCTGTTTTGAGGCCTCAGCCTTTCCAGAGCACAAATCCCAGTCCTGTGGCCCATAGACCAGGCTAGGACACGAATCTGTGCCGACTGGGTCTCTGCAAGTGGAGGGAAGTTTGGCCCAGTTCTGTTTTTTGGAGACGGTGATCTGGGAGCGTCTGGTACACTCCTCTCGGTCTGAGCTCTCGGGCTCAGCGTGACCTGAGGTGGATGCAGTTGATGGACAACTTTGGAAAAGTTCCACCTTTTCTGTCACTTCTAAAGCAGAGGAAAGAAAACAGCCATTATTGTCATAGCAGGAGTATTTGGCCTTATTTGGTGTTGAAATAGTTGTCTGGATTGGAGTGACTAACATGAAGAATTGATCACTGGAGACTTGCAACATTCAGAAACAGCAAATACCACAAGTAAAAGTGGAACTGGGGGCTATTAACCTTTACAGGGTTTGCTTCCTCCCTAAAACAACATTTCTGAGATGAGTTTACAGTGACGTAGAGCTGCGAAGAGAAGAGGACGACTGGAAAGAATTAAAATAAGACCAAAGAGGAGGGGTGAAGATATTTACCATCTCCTTCACCCTCGGCTCCCTCTCCCTCCCATCTTGCACATCTGGAAGTTTCTCCAAACTCCCTCCTCCCGTTTTCCCCTTACTCTCTCTCTCTCTCTCTCTCTCTCTCCGTCTGTTCTTTCCCCTCTTGAAATTATGAACGTGGCTTGTGACACACAGTTAGCCAAATATCTTATCCACTTCCAGAAGCCATGAATAACTCCTGTGTGTGTGTGTGTGTGTGTGTGTGCTCTGCGCATTATCTCTGTTGGCTTGCATGACTCTAAAAGTGCTGAATAAAAACATCTCTTGGCAATCGCTCTTTAGTCAACACTGCACATGAGTGTATCAAAACCAATGCTAGTTTACAAGGCCAAGACAACATTCAACAAGCAAACGCCTAAACCACTAACGCTGCTTAAACACCGTACAAAGATGTGACGAAAAGTTTGACAGATAGAAACGTGCAAGTCTATTTCAAGGGTGCGGAAAGAGCCAGATCTGTTGGGATTTTCCGAGCACACAACTGAAACCTCTCATCTGAAATTTTCTTTGGTCATTCGATGCGTACATCAAGAGTGTGTTTCAGGAAAACTTCAAATTCAATGTTTGTACGAAATGTGACCCTCGCAGACCTTGTGTTTGAAGAGTTTAAATCAATGTTTCAATTCCCACCCTACTTTTCTTTCTCAATCAATATCCCGGTTCACTTAGAAATGCGTCACATTACAGAAGCCAAATTGACTTAAAGATTAAAACAGAAAAACACAGATCTCTTTATGCTTCCCTGAACAGGAAGTGTTACAGTAGTTTAAGTGACTTCCTGTTATGCCAAAGTAGCCAAGAAAAAGAGGGAGAGAAACAGAAAGCAACAAGCTAGAGCTACACACATATCGCAGACATAAATGCACAGACTGAGAGAAGGCGCAGAAGAGATTCGTTTGATTTACATTTATGAATTTTGGGAGACTTTTATCCATGCATTATTTTTATCCATGTATTTATTCTGGGAATCAAACCCATGACATTGGCATTACTAGCACCATTCTCCACTGCTTGAGCTACAGGAAAGCATGTACAGTCAAAACTAAATGTATTCACACACCTTCAACATTTCTCACATTATCAGTTTATTCACTATGGTTTAGAAAATGGTGATAAAATATGAGCAGAACTCAGTTGATATTTTACTGGTTTTGTCCGTCCTTCTGTTAGACTGTCTCACACATGAATTATGTTAAATTTAACTACACAATTAGATAATACCAGTTTAGCTCAACCAATCACCAAGCAATGCTTCATTTTGTTCAGTCTGTGTGTAAAAAGAGCATTAGCAATTAAAGACAAAACACTTCAGCAAAACATGATCAGCTCAAAGTGTCCCAATCATTTTTAGTCCCAAATTGTTATAAATGTTACTGGTGGTCACTGTATGAAGAATATTTTCTTTTTACTTTATTTTGCTCTCCTCACTTACATAAATGAACTATAGTGTCCAGCACACATTAGTAAAAAAAAAATACAATATATATATACAGTACAGGCCAAAAGTTTGGACACATTACTGTTTTTAATGTTTTTTAAAGTTTCTTCTGCTCATCAAGCCTGCATTTATTTGATCAAAAATAAAGAAAAAAATGTCATATTGTGATATATTATTACAATTTAAAATAATTGGTTTTCAATTTATTATACTTTTAATTATCATTTATTTCTGTGATGCAAAGCTGAATTTTCAGCATCATTACTCCAGTCTATCACATGATCCTTCAGAAATCATTCTAATATGATGATTCATTATGAGTGTTGGACACAGTTCTGCTGCTTAATATATTTGATGAATAAAAGGTTAAAAAGAACTGCATTTATTCAAAATAAAAAAAAAATTTCTAATAATATAAATCTTCTTTACTATCACTTTTTATCAATTTAACACATCCTTGCTGAATAAAAGTATTGATTTTAATAATTACTGACCAGTAGTGTATATTGTTGTTACAAAAGATTTCTATTTTTAAAACATTTGCTTCTTTTTTTTATTTTAATTTTTTTTAATTTTTATTCATCAAAGTATCCTAAAAAAGTATCACAGGTTATGAAAAAATATTAAGCAGCAGAACTGTTTCCAACTTTGATAATGAATCATCATATTAGAATGATTTCTGAAGGATCATGTGATAGACTGGAGTAATGATGCTGAAAATTCAGCTTTGCATCACAGAAATAAATGATAATTTAATGTATAATAAATTGAAAACCAATTATTTTAAATTGTAATAATATATCACAATATTACATTTTTTTTTCTGTATTTTTGATCAAATAAATGCAGGCTTGATGAGCAGAAGAAACTTCTTTCAAAAACATTAAAAATAGTAATGTTTCCAAACTTTTGGCCTGTACTGTATATCTGGGGTCTGGTTTGACTGTATTCAAAGACGCAAAAATTAGGATGAAGAATAAAGAAAAAGGTACAAAAATGATGCCCACATGGAAATACAAAAAGCCAAAACAGGGAGTGATTTCAGTGAGAAACACACAGCTGTCGGGCCGCTGAGAGGATTCAATGAGCGGTCTGTGTCGAGGGCTTTCCTTCACAGCTGGACACACACACTTAACCCTATTCACTATTCATTACAACACCCCAAAATACACACGCTCACACAAAGCACACTCTCACGGGCGTGCGCTGGACTCACCCTTCACCTCTGACGCGACCAGTCTGTGTGTCTGTGTGTTTATGAAGCCTTTTCTGGGTTTAAACAGCACATTGATAAACTGGTCTTTCTTTGTTTAGTTTGTTACGACTTTAAATAGCGACGTGCACCAAACCCAAGACAGACGAACCTTTAGAGCTTCGGGTTACTCATTCATAGACAGTATTTCGACTAGGCCGATTAATCAAACAGCAGATGTTTATCCATTTTTACATTATTGGCATCACGATTGGAGAAGTAGCATGAGTGTTAGTTCTGTTGCTGTCAGTTGAGAACCTAAATACATTAAAATAAAGTGCCATTTTTCAGGGTTTCAGATTTTTGTGTCTTTCACATTTCAGCTTTAAAGGAACACACCGACTATTTGGGACTTTAGCTTATTCCCCGTATCCCCCAGAGTTAGATAAGTCCACACACACCCTTCTCATCTCCGTGCGTGCCGTAACTCTGTCTGACGCACCCACCGCTAGCCTAGCTTAGCACAAAGACTGGAGGTAAACAGCTCCAGCTAGCATACTGCTCCCAATAAGTGACAAAATAACGCCGACATTTTCCTATTTACATGTTGTGATGTGTATAGCCACAGCGTGTACGAATAATAACAAGGTCACATGACACACTGCCGTCTTCTAACCGTACACATACTGGGAACTTTATTCTCAGAAGGCGAAGCACTGCTACTTCTGCTGAGTGATTTACTAGCTACTAGCTTGCTAGTCACGTTGGTTTTGTTGACGGAAGTAACAACGGTGCTTTTCAGGTGTTGCGCTAATCACTCCGCCCAAGTAGCAGTGCTTCGCCTTCTGAGAATATAGTTCCCAGTGTGTGTACGGTTAGAAGTCCCAAAAAGTTGGCGTGTTCCTTTAAGACACATCGGGCCCTATCTCGCACCAGCGCAATTGACTTTGTACAGCGACGCATGTGTCATTCCTATTTCTCACCCGCGCACAGCGGACTTTTCCCTCCACAGACGCACGTCGGTAAATTAGGGAATGAACTTGCGCTCCCGGGGGCGGTTCAGCGAAAAGAGGAGGCGTGTTCCGGCACAAACGTTCCCTGGTGCTATTTTGCAGTTTCAGAAAACACTTCCGCCACAGACCAGGAGAAACCTCGTCTAAAGTCAGTGGCGCGTTATTCAGATGCTATTTTAAGGGCGCATGCTTGGCCATAATGTTAGCGTGTGCACAACACACACACACTTTGCTTATCTCATCTACACACAGAAGCAGCAGTTCTCATTTTTAGAAAACCATACATTATTACAAGGAAAAATATTACCACACGAGGGAAATCATTGTGGTGTCCATGAAGATGTGAAAGAATAGGCATAAATCTAGCTTACACATTTACCCAAATTATTATACGCCTGTTTAACCGAAGCTAATTTGTGTGTGTTTCTCCATCCCCAATGTCACTTCTCTGTGTTTTACGGCCCTGACGAGAGCGTCGGTCTCCTCGACTGTGAACCGCTCCTGGCGAATCCGCCGTTATAATAGCAATCCGCCATGGAACAAGCACACCTGCTCTTAAAGGGAATGTGAGATGATGCTCTGATTGGTTTATTTCACGTTACGCCCAAACCACACCTATGAGTAATGAAGCTACTTCAGACCAACACATTCTAGATTAGCGTCGGGCGCAAGAGTCATTTATCCCGCCGGTATAATAGCAACAGCGCCCGAGACCCGCCCACAAAGTTACTTGCGCTTCGCGTTTGATACTTGCCTTTCAGATCATTAAAATAGGGCCCTGAATGTTAAACTCTGCAACAAATACAGATCAAATTGACCTCTAATGCATGACAGATTTATGCAGTCAGTTTGTTGAAAGATAAAATGTGATGAATAATCCAAACTGAAAAGGCTGCCTTGTTTGTTTGTGTGTTTGTTTACCATGTTTGGCAGTGTGAAATCATTAGTGGAAATGTTTGCTGAGAATATTCACGGCGTAACGGTTAAAGAGTTTTTCCCAGAATGCCGATCCCTCCCCCTTCATTCGCCCATATAATTTGAGACATCCGGTCTCTCTCATCTGCCCTGAAAACACAAGCCAAACTATTAATAATCACATCAGGAAAGGCTAAAAACATGCAAGCAGATCTTCTGTTTCAGGACATTTATATCTATATCAGAACAGCAATAATAAAGCCAACATAAACATGCATGATCATTTAAACTCCACATTTGAGCATGCTTTTGGGGAATACGCGAGTCCAGGCCCAATCCAGTGTGTTCATGCCTCTGTCTCTCCAGATCCCCGTGAAGATGTATCCTCTGAGAGCTCGACCCGCCAGATCTGAGGAAACGCACTCCTAAACATCTGCAGTCAGTGCTCTCCGTCATGTTTATGGAGTGATATGACTATATCTGATGGTCGGATTCTTCGACCAGAGCAGAAACACCAGACCAGTGCGAGTTCAAGAAAGCTAGACGAGGAAAAAAAACAATATCTGAAGGCCTCGATGTGAACTTGAACAATCTGTTCTGTTGGTTGAGCTTCTTATCTCAGCAATTAATCAGCGCCGCACAAGATTTACCGCCGCTTCGGGTTCACACAGGACAGCACTGGACATGTGGCTGGACTCCCACTGACACACTCCACTATTCTCTTCATTTCTGATGCTCAAAAACACTGTTTCACACACTTTTTTTGAGTGCATGTTGAGTTTGTTCATCACAAGAGATGCAGATTGTACATTCTCTGCAATGCTCTATTTTTTCCAGACTGGAAGTGGGTCTCATCTCATCTCTGTTTATGTCTGGATTATAGAATTAAACATCAGCCCAGAACAGCATTATCAGTGTATTAGTTTGACCAGATGCTGACAGCTGCATTTCTGCTTGCATATTTTCCCAGAGTGCCTCAAACCGCACATTACAATCTACTTCTGTTTGGAAGCAGGCCCACACAACCAGCGCTTTCCCATAAGAACAAACCAAATTATTTTTTGTATGTTTGTTTTTTGGAAGAATGCAAATATATGCTGTAAGCAACATGGTTAAAGTAAATACAATACATTCATATATATATATATATGCAAAAGAAATATATAGAACATATTTTAATATTTTTTTTATATATAATTTATGGTATATATATATATATATATATATATATATATATATATATATATATATATATATATATATATATATGAACCAATGCATAAATTATAATTGTATAAATATATTACAATTCTTATTTAATAAAAAACATTATGTAAATAAATGGGAAATTAACATTTCTCCAAAAATAAATTTATTTAAAAAACAGTTATATAGCTATAAATAATATAAATAATTGTATTATATATATAAAATAGTCAGTAAATATTTTTATATTATCATATTAATTACATAACTTAAATTAATATATATTCATAAATACAAATTATGAATAAATACATTTGTATAAATTATTTTTAATATATAATTTTTATATATAAATTAATTATATACATTTATAATATTTATTATATTATAATATTTTATAATATTATAAATTAATATATAATATTAATTATATACATTATATACATTTATTAACTTAATATTTGATACAAATATTAATATATTTTGGTAAATAAAAAAAATAAAAATAAAAAAACATTAATACAAAACAGCTTTAATATAGATATGTGTAATATATATATATATATATATATATATATATATATATATATATATATATATATATATGAAGAGTTCAGATGCAAAAGCCTCTTAGTGCCATCTGAAATTTTCTTCTAGAATTATCATTTTTATCAAGCTTGTATATTTTAGTTCAGTAATTTCACTTAAATGACAATTAATAGGTAATTTTCATTGCCATTTAAGTGAAATTACTGAATTTGAAAATTTCAGATGGCACTAAGAGGCTTTTGCATCTGAAGTCTTCATATATATATATAAATAAAAGTGTGTGTGAGAGTGTACTACCATGATATAAACGATGGTATTCCACAGTCCTCTAATGAAGCTCAGACTGGCCTGTTGTTCTAATCTGCACTTCCAGGAAGAACATCAGCGAGAGGAAGTTGTTAAAATAGAAACTACAGGAGATCTGGACAGAACTGATCCGAGTAACACGGCTTTACGTCCTAAACTCCGCAGCTCCTGATTTACAGCATTAGTGGCGTTTACACCGCATCACACATCAAACTATCACTATTGTTCACAGAGCTGGATGATAAACCACACGTAACTCATCCCACGTGTGTGTCGAGGCCTGCAAGCGGCCGGGAATGAAGGAATAAATGAAACACTGAGGCACAATGATGACAGAGATCTTCTGTTCGAGAGTTTGCATGTTAATCCGGTGTGTAAACACTCGAGACCCTGAGCCACTAGAGGAAGACATGATGAAGCAAAAGGACATCGTGTGTGTGTGTGTGTGTGTTTACACTCCGATGAGGAGAAGCGGGAACATGCCGTCCTCATGAACGCTCCTCGTGATGTCGGAGGAGTCTAGAGACGAGCAGAAGATCGGGATCATCACATCAGGATCAGTGCAGTTATTAATACTCTACATGACTTCATAACTCAATATCAGCTCTGTAGAAACTAGTGTCGACTCGTCCAGACTGTCCGTCAGGTCAAAGGTCATGTGGTGTATCGTCCAGACTGTCCGTCAGGTCAAAGGTCATGTGGTGTATCCAGCCTTACATCTACAACTGTTAAAACACGCTTTTAATCCTTTAAATAAAGCTGAAATAAAATAAAATAGAAATATTATATAAAAAAATGTAATAATATTTATGTGTATATACACACACACACACACACACACACACACACACTCACTCTCTTATACACTGTCAGACACACACACTCTCACACACACTCTTATACACTCTCGGACACACACACTCTTGGACACACACACTCTCGGACACACACACACACACACACACACACACACACACACACTCTCTCACTCACTCACACACACACACACTCTCACACACACACACACACACACACACACACACACACACACACACACACTCTCACTCACAAACGCACACACACTCTCACTCTCACTCACTCACACACACACACACACACACACACACACACACACACACTCTCACTCACAAACGCACACACACTCTCACTCTCACTCACTCACACACACACACACACACACACACACACACACAGCTCATGCATGAGTCACATGGACTACTGGAAGAAAGGAAGGTTTGGAACATGATGATGACGAATAAATATTCCTTCAAAAACTGGACATGTATTCACAGAAGCAATTCAGTTCTTGGGAAACTGCGGATCTTTTAGTAAATCTCTGCGGGCGCAGATTCTGTGTGGCAACGAGTCGCAGATCAAGAAACACACACACACACACACATCCAGTTTTCTGTTTTGGACTCTCATGTGGTTCACAGATGCAGTGATGAAGCAATCTATTGACCCTCACTGATGAACACACACACACAAACTGACGAACACACACACAGACACACACACACACACACACACACACTGATGAACACACACTAGGGCTGCAACAAACGATTATTTTGATAATCGGTTAATCTAACGATTATTAGAACGATTAATCGACTAATCATCGATTATTTCACCGACTAATCAGTAAGTTTGGAACGATTATTCAGCTTTTTCAATTAGTTAAAACACTGAGTTATACATATTCTAACTATAATATAAAAAAGAAAATCACTTCGGCTTTTGAAATGGTTGTTTTAATGAACTTTGAGCAACTAAACGGGTCATTCTCTTTAAGTTTTCAGATTTCTGTCCAACTCAAATCACACACAAATGCTCTCTAAGCATTGTTTAAATATTCT
>NC_140224.1:36953909-36963909 GCF_951802725.1 Rutilus rutilus | reverse complement strand
AAAAAAAAAAAAAAAAAAGATATTTTATTAATATGTTATGTTATGTCCTCTGTAGTGGACACCAGGACTCAGTTGTTAAAAAATTAAAATGACATGAAATTATATGTATAGGCAAAACCAATGGCATTTTAAAATTCTTATGCTGGCATTTAAATCTCTGCACAATCTGGCTCCTCAGTACTTGACTGATTTATTAATACCTTACACATGTCGTAATCTGCGTTCCTCGCAGAGTGGTTTCTTGGTTGTTCCCAAGACACGGCTTTGGTCCAGGGGTGATCGAGCATTTTCTGTCTATGCTCCCAAGCTTTGGATTTCTCTCCCGGCCGACATCAGGGAAGCAAATACATTACTGACTTTTAAATCTCTTCTTAAAACATTTTATTTTAGGATTGCTTTTACTTGATTTTCATTTTTTGTGTTTATTTTTGTATTCAAAGTGTGTAGTTTCTTTGTTGTTATGTTTGCTTGTAAAGCTTTGAGAAAGCAACTTTTAAAGGCGCTATACAAAATAAATGTAGCCTACTATTATTATTATTATTATTATTATTTTTCAATCACCAATAAAAGTTGGGGTTTCATGATTTGTTTTAACTAAAATTTGTATAAAGATGATTCTCAACTATGTTATGAAAGATACAACGGAATGAATTGATGCACCATTTTACTTTATGCAATATGTGGGTAAAATGGCCATAAATGAATATGCAATGTATCTATACACTGTATCTAATTTGCACATCAATGTGTTCTTGGAGCAACATTTAATGAAAAAAGAAGTGTAATAATTGGAGTAATAATCAGCAACATTTTAATAACAATATCTAATATTTCATAGGAATATTGATGTATAATTTATTTCCATATTCTCTTGTTGTGTCAGACATTTTTAAAGACCAAGGATGAGTTGTTTTCATGGTGAAACCTCCAAACATTCGGTATCTCTGAAAAGCCCTGAATCTGCTCTTTACAGGACAGCCAGCTCGTGTCATGTGACATGTGTGGTGTCGGAGAAATGCACTCAAATATAATGACCACTACAGTGGACAAAAGTCTATGCCTGGGTCCCAGGAGGATATGAGCTGTTTGATTGGCTGAGAATCTCACGTGACAGCAGCGCCATCTACCGGTTGGATTTATATGAAACTAAACATCTGTTCAACACAAACTTCTAAATAACATACTGTAACCGGAAACACTTTCATTAATCTCATGTATATTTATTCGAGTCTGTATTGGATTTAAATACAAATATATAATATTAAATAAATAAAATATTATGAATATTAATATTTATAGAACAGTGTGTGCGGAGCATCTGAGCACTTTCTGTACTGCACCTTGATGATCAAAATATGTTTTCATAAACCTTCAGTGATGTGCATGAATCATGAGACCGTTCATTAATCATGTATGCGGTACAGTGATTAATACATCATATGCTGCATGTGTGATAATGATGATAGTGAACATGATAGTGGTGATGCATCAGGACCCGGAACTGCAGAACTTCATTCGACTAGAAACACTTCAGCAGCTCGTCATACAGGTCTTATTAATGTGACATTTTAAAGAGTGCATACGTGTGTTTATAGCGTTTTTAAACGCATGGATGAGAACGCGTCACTGTCCGTAGCCTAGCCTATATGATTTTAATATTTTAACATTAAACGCGCGGTGCCGTGGTGACAGGTGGTTTTCTCCTCAGGTTCTGGATGATGGTGTCGATGGGTCTGATCGGGGTCGTACACGCGCTGCTCAACAGCTGCTCGGTGTTCGGGGTCCTCGCGCTCTCCGGTGCCGCGCTCCTGTGCGCGCTCGCGGCGCGTGTCGAGTTCAAACGGCGCGCGCTGCGATGCTTCAAGCAGCCGCCGCTGAGAAACTGGATCATGGGACACATGGGATTAGTGAGTTTACCTGCATCTGAGACACATATACATATACATATACATATACATATACATATACATATACATATAAAGGTCATTTACAATCACCTGAGACACATATACATAGGCCTATATTCAGCATTACACTTTAAGGTGTCATTGTTACAGTGTAATTATATATTTAAGTACTGATTAAAATTAAGCAGCTACACCTACTATAGGGTCAGGATAGGATTAGAATCCGGTTGAGGGTTAGTTGCATGTAATTATGCATAATTTACTGTTATTACTATGGTACATGTAACATTGCACATGAACCTGTTATTTGTGCATTTTTGACATTTAGCATTGCAATGTCATACTGTTCCAGTAGCTATCCTCTTCTAGTCGCGCCTCTCTGTATGTTTGAGCTAATGCATTTTGCATCAGTAGATGTGTGAAAAGATTGACAGTTGATCTGCAGTGATAAGCAGCTTTGCACCGGAAAACTTGCATCAATAAACGGAAGAAATGTCATGTCTCAAGAGACTGAGAACAACAGGGAAGATGTCCTTAGAAAAGAGGAATGAGTCGAGAAGTGATATTGCATTGTTATTAAGTTGTACAACTGAGCATGCGTGCCGTGAGAATGTCGTATATCTGGCATGAGAAGTAGAAAAACGGGTTCTGCTCATATATGCCCTTTAGATTTACGAGCACGCATGCCCAGTTAAGAAGCTCAATTCATCAGCTGAAACTTTCACTCAGGACCTGGACTCGATGTTTACTGCAAAACCTCGTTATCTATTATATCAGAGCTCATGGTTTGAGATGCAAACAAGGGCTTCTTTTTTTTAGAGAGCGGGTTTCCTCATCATGAGTTAGGTTAGGGTTAGGGTTAATATAACATAACTAATGCGCGGTTATTTGCATCTTTTATGTGTTTTTTGTTTGTTATTATGTATTATTATGTATTATCAGAATACTTCCTGCTGTATATACAAATACATATGCAGATTTTCAGTATGCATGAATACCAAAGTGATTCACTAGATTTGAATGTGCAATACTGGATACACTGCAATGCTGGACTTCAGTGTGAGGAAAGAACAGGAAGGGGGTTTTTCTCATCAATCTTAACTAATAATTCAACTGCCAAAATTTAAGACATTTTCAGTGTCCTTTACTGATGGGGTTTCTTACATTTTTTAGACGCCAAATTATGATGGAGGATCTAACATTTAGCACCTATGCATAAAGACCCACTTGATACATGTGAAAAATGTACATTTTAAATGTGTAAAATTAATGTAAAAATTAATAATTCGTTTTAATTGTTACATTATTTTTCCCCTCACTATATTACTGTACTGTTATTTACTTAAATAAAATTATACTTTTTAATTTATATACATTTGATTTATTTTAATCAAATGTATTTATTTGAATTCATATAATTTTATTGTAGTATTTTTTCTTATTTATTTTGATCAAATTTTATTTAAATGTATACTATTTTAATACATTGTCCTATATATTTTGATCAAATTTATTTATTTAAATTTACATTACTTTATTCTAATACATTTTCTTATTTATTTTAATCAAATATATTTATTTATGTATTTATTTAAATTTATATTGTTTTGGTCAATTTTACTTATTTTAATGTATACTGCTTTATTCTAATACATTTTTTATTTATTTTAATCAAATGTATTTATTTTAATTTATATTGTTTTATTGTAATACATTTTCTTATTTATTCTAATCAAATATATTTATTTATTTATTTAAATGTATATTATTTTAATCAAATGTATTTATTTTAATTTATATTGTTTTATTGTAAAACATTTTCTTATTTATTTTAATCAAATTTATTTTATTTTAATTTATATTGTTTTATTGTAAAACATTTTCTTATTTATTTTAATCAAATATATTTATTTTTATTTATATTGTTTTATTGTAAAACATTTTGTTATTTATTTTATAATCAAATATTTTTTTATATTAATTTATTTTAATAAAATTTCTTTTCATCAAATTTATTTATTAATGTATATTTATATTATTTTATTTTAAGATTTTTTTTATTTAAATCAAATTTACATAATTTTTATTTTAATACTTTTTCTTATTTTAATCAAATGTATTAATTTGAACTTATATTATCTTATATTAATACATTTTCCTATTTTAATCAAATGTATTTCTCTTTAATACTCAGTTGAGTCTGAACCCGCTTCAGTCCCTCAGGCCCACAGGAGCAGAACACAGAGCAACACCTCGAGTGTTAAAGCCACACGTCTGTGCTTTCAGCAGAAGCCTGTGAGTGTTTCTCCACTGAACGAGCGTGTGTGTGTGTGTGTGTGTGTGTGTGTGTGTCAGATGGGCCATAACGAAGAGGGCCTCCAGGCCGTTGATGATCTGATCCGGAGGTACGTTCACTCCTGCTCCTGGTATCTCGGCCCCTTCTATAACATGGTCCGTCTTTTCCACCCAGACTACATCAAATCCCTCCTGACGGCCTCGGGTAATTATTATTATTATTAATATTACATGCACATCTGTCTGTCAAACACCAGAAATCATGAACACTGACACAAGCTACAGTGACATCATTCTCATATATTACCCAGAATCCCCATTACTGTTGTCTTTTACAGTCTGAAATGGAAACTAAAAAGTGAATTTTCTTGCTGAATATTCCAGAAGTTTGAAACTCTTTATGTTTGTTCTGCAGCTCAAATTACCTTTAAAGACAGGATCTTTTATGGCTTTATGAAACCCTGGTTGGGTAAGTGATGTTCTCACACTCACACACTCTCTCACACACACACACACACACACACACACACACACACACACACACACACACACACACACACACACACACACACACACACACACACACACACACACACACACACACACACACACACACACACACACACAGAGAGACACACTCACACACTCTTTCACTCACTCTCACACACACACACACACACACACACACACACACACACACACACACTCTTTCACTCACTCTCACACACACACACACACACACACACACACACACACACACACACACACACACACTCACACTCTTTCACTCACTCTCACACACACACACACACACACACACACACACACACACACACACACACACACACACACACCCTTTCCTAAACGGAACTGAGCTGCAATCTAGAATAGAGAGGAAGCTTATAGTTTTCATGTGTGTCACAACATAATTAGCAGATTTACATTTGTTAGTTCATGTTTTCATTTGACATTTAAAATGTTACAAAAGATTCAATTTTAAATAAACGCTGTTCTTTTGAACTTTCTGTTCATCAAAGAATCCTGACAAATAAAATGTATCTCAGTTTCCACAGAAATATGAAGTTTTCAACACTGATAATAATCATAAATGTTTCTTGATCATCAAATCCTCATATTAGAGTGATTTCTGAAGGATCATGTGACACTGAAGACTGGAGTAATGATGCTGAACATTCAGCTTTGATCACAGGAATAAATTACGCTTTACTGTATATTCATATAGAAAACCGATGATTTACATTACAATAATATTTCACTATTTTTACAGTATTTTTGATCAAATAAATGCCGCTTTGATGAGCAGAAAACCCCTATCTTCTGAACGCTGATGTAAGGTTACAGCTAAAGCTCTTTGTGTGTGTGTGTGTGTGTGTGTGTGTGTGTGTGTGTGTGTGTGTGTGTGTGTGTTACAGGGCACTGTCTTCTTCTTCAGGAAGGTCAGGAATGGTCTCGCCACCGGAAACTTTTAACTCCGGCGTTCCACTTCGACATCCTCAAAAAATACGTTCACATTTTCAACCAGTCCACCAACATCATGCATGTACGTCTCACACACACACACACACACACACACACACACACACACTGAAGCTGCTTTACTGGCAGAGACTCTGTAAGTCGCAGCTTTGACGGTTCAGTTCCTGCTGATGTTCATGTGTTGCACGCTCAAACACGTCTCACGCTTATCTCATCACAACATCCGCACGCTCACAGATAAGCATCTGAGAAAGAGGAGAGAAAGGGTAACACTTTATTACACAGTGTCCTTGTTACACATGTTACATGTACTTACCATAGTAATAACTGTAAATTATGCATAATTACATGTAACTAACCCTCAACCAAACCCTAACCCTACACTAACCCTATAGTAAGTACATGTGGTTAATTATTATTCTCAGTACTTAAATATATAATTACACTGTAACAATGACCCGTAAAGTGTAACCCTTTATTTTAAGATGTCCTTGTTATAATATAATAATACATTTAAGTACTGAGAATAATAATTAAATATACTCACTATAGGGTTAAAGTTAGGATTAGGCTTGTTTTAGGGTTAGTTGCATGTAATTATGCATCATTTATAATTATTAGTTGACTATAGTAACTTCATGTAAAGGACACTGTGTAATAAAGTGTTAGTAAAGAATCTCACAAAATAATAATCAAGCCTGTTTTTATGGACATTAAATTATTTTAGCACTATTATAGTTTTTATTAATATTTTGAATTAGTTATTTTTAGTTTTAGTTGTTTCTGTTATTTTGATTAAATTCTATATATTTTTAAGAATATATTTATTACAGTTTTAGTTATTTTAGTACTTAAACTAAATGAAAATAAAATGTTGAATTAAATATAAATAATTCAATAAGTTTTTTTTTTATTTGATTTTTTTTTTATATGTAATTATTAAAATGAGTTTATTATTTTTAAATAAATTATATTATATTATTACATTTTTTATTTTAAGTTTATTTTAATAAATGATTGTGACATTATTTTCATGACAATTTCCCCCAAAATTATTTTAGTACTTCAACTAATCACAAATAATCATGTTGCCTTTTACATTTTTATATTTTATTTCAGGTAATATTTATTTTTATTTAAATTAAAAAAAAGAAAGTGTTTTTTAATGGTTTTAACAATAATATCCCTGATTGTGGCATTATTTTCATACCAATTTTCCCCCATTAATGTATTTTAATGTTCCTAAAATTTGGGTAGTGAAACAGTGATCTGGACATGTTTTGGTGAGATGTGTGTGTGTGTGTGTGTGTGTGTGTGTGTGTATTCTTCCTGTTTTAAGTGTGTGAACTCAAGTCTTCATTTGTCCTGATGTGTGAGGAGGAACTTTCCTCTGTGGTTGATGTGTTGCTGTGTGTTGTTGAAGAGTAAATGGCGCCTCCTGCTGGCCGAAGGACAGAACAGCCTGGACATGTTTGAGCACATGAGCTCCATGACTCTGGACAGCCTCCTCAAATGCACCTTCAGCTGTGACAGTCACTGTCAGGGGTCAGTGTCACACACACACACAGAGAGACACACACACACACACACACACACACACACACACACACACACACACAGTCAAACCAAACTTTATTCACACACCTTCAACATTTCTCACATTATCTCAGTTTATTCACTATAGTTTAGAAAATGGTAATAAAATATGAGCAGAACTCAGAGTTATGAACTCAGTTGATATTTGACTGGTTTTGTCCGTCCTTCTGTTAGACTGTCTCACACATGAATTATGTTGAATATCTGTCAGCTGTTAAATTTAACTACACAATTAGATAATACCAGTTTAGCTCAACCAATCACCAAGCAATGCTTCATTGTGTTCAGTCTGTTTGTAAAAAGAGCATTAGCAATTAAAGACAAACACACTTCAGCAAAACATGATCAGCTCAAAGTGTCCCAATCATTTTTATACTGTATGAAGAATATTTGGGTATAAATGTCACAATTTACTTTATTTTGCTCTCCTCATTTACATAAATGAACTATATCCTGTGTCCTGATCACACTAGTGAAAAATGTCAACAATTATATCTGGTGTCTGAATAATATTTGGTTTGACTGTATATACAACAAAACACAATCATAATATCTCTCTCTCTCTCTCTCTCTCTCTCTCTCTCTCTACCTCCCCCCCCCCCCTCCCTCTCTCTCTCTCTCTCTCCCTCTCTCCCTCTCTCCCTCAGGAAACCCAGTGAGTACATCTCCGCTGTCCTGGATCTGTCTAAGCTGCTGGTTCAGAGACAGCACTATCTGCCGTATCACTGGGACTGGTTATACTGGCGCTCTGAACAGGGACGGCGCTTCCGCAAGGCTTGCAATATCGTTCACAGTTTCACTGCGAAAATCGTCCAAGAACGGCGTTCCCAACTCAAACAACAGGGATCCGCACAGAGCGGCTCGGAAAACCAGGAATACACAGGAGGATTCAAGAAGAAGGACACGGACCTCATCGACTTACTGCTTCTGTCAAAGGCACGTCGTTTCTTAACAACAATCATTACAGGGGTGATCGGATGCACAATTCACTTTTATATGGTGTTTGCAGATGAATGTGTGTTTGCAGTGTGTGGACATATTTCCCATATTAGCATATTGCCGCCCCTCAGCCATTTGTATACTGTCCTCCAAGGTATCACTTTACATGTTAAACAGTTGCTCATTATCACTTAAAGAGACATGCACCTCATTATCACTTAAAGAGACATGCACCTCATTATCGCTTAAAGAGACATGCACCTCATTATCGCTTAAAGAGACATGCACCTCATTATCGCTTAAAGAGACATGCACCTCATTATCGCTTAAAGAGACATGCACCTCATTATCGCTTAAAGAGACATGCACCTCATTATCACTTAAAGAGACATGCACCTCATTATCACTTAAAGAGACATGCACCTCATTATCACTTAAAGAGACATGCACCTCATTATCACTTAAAGAGACATACACATCATTATCATTTAAAGAGACATGCACCTCATTATCACTTAAAGAGACATGCACCTCATTATCACTTAAAGAGACATGCACCTCATTATCACTTAAAGAGACATGCACCGAAACGGGTTGCTGTGAACAGAGCCGTTTTTGAGGAGGTAAAAGGGTGTTGTTTTACACAACGATTGAGGAATTTTAACCAAAGTATGTTACAAACTTTACATGAAGACCCTAAACTTTAGGGACCCTAAACTTTAATATGATTCTTTAGGGCCTAAAGAATCATACCAACTTGTGGAAAATGGGCATCCGATGATCCCTTTAAGATTTTGTTGGTGTATAAGTATCTTATGCTCAACAAGGCTGCGTTTATTTGATTTTCAACTGTCAAAAATTCTAATCTAAACACACTGAAGTCTATTAGAGTCATTTCAAGCTTTTACTTACTTTTACAGTCACTTTAAAACTTTCTCAAGCCAACATCAAAGTTTTTTCACATGATCCTTCAGAAATCATTTTAATATGCTGATTTGCTTCTCAAGAAACATTTACTTTTTCTTTGATTCTTTGATGAATATATAGTTTAAAAGAGCAGCATTTATTTGAAATAGAATCTTTTGTAACATTATAAACGTCTTTACTGTCACTTTTTATCAATTTAATGGATCCTTGCTGAATAAAAGTATTGATTTCTGTTTCTTTAAAAAACAATATTAATGACCCCAAACTTTTAAATGGGAATGTATGACGGATTCCACAAACATATGAACTGTTTTAAACACTGATAATAATCATAAATGTTTCTTGAGCATCAAATCATCATATTAGAGTGATTTCTGAAGGATCATGTGACACTGAAGACTGGAGTAATGATGCTGAACATTCAGCTTTGATCACAGGAATAAATTACACTTTACTGTATATTCACATAGAAAACAGATGATTTACATTACAATAATATTTCGCAATTTTTACAGTATTTTTGATAAATTAAATGCTGCTTTGGTGAGCAGAAGAGACTCTTTCAGAAACTTTAAACAATCGTGTTTATTCCACACTTCTGGCCGGTAGAGTGTTTATCCCGAACTAAAGGAAGTGTTCCTGATGGATATGTGAAGGTAATATATTTAATGCAGTTTTCTGCTGTTCAGGATGAGAACGACGAGGGACTCACGAACGAGGAGATCCAGGCACATGCAGATATGTTCATGTTTGCAGGCGAGTCCAAGCTCATAATCACTGGATTTTTTTTACACACACACACACACACACACACACACACACACACACACACACACACA
>NC_140224.1:36938909-36948909 GCF_951802725.1 Rutilus rutilus | reverse complement strand
TCGTAAAAAACTCACTTGCGGCGGCCTCCTCCCCCTCTCTACCGCTGCTCATGTGCGTTTGTTTTGATCAGAGCAAGCCAACTGTATCGCGTGGAGCTATGTCTAGTTGTCTACCAAGGTGGGTAATCTGGTAATACATCATACATGCGTGTGTGTTTATGTCGAATTGCCGTAAAGCAATTTGTGTTTCGCGCTCGTTCTCGTTCTAGTTCTCGCTTCTCACGAGACTTCCAATTTCTATCTTGCCGGGACGGTAGTGCCAGAGCCCGTCTACGGAGAGCCTGTCCACTCCCTATTAAGCCCTATTGTACCGAATTTTGGTTGTAGTACCACCAGAGTTCCACTGGGGGGCGCTCGCCATGAGTGCAAAATGAATGGGAGTCAATGGGGCTAGACGGCTAAATTTGTCTCTTTCACCCGATTGCCGTTGAGAAATCTCAGATTTGATTGTAGGTTTTGCAAGTTCAACATGGGTTTTAGGTCGAAAGTTGAATGAACGAGTACTTATGTCATTTTGATTTCTTACAGGTTGAGTTGTTGTTGCCCATAACACGCTAGCATTCTGCTAATGACGTCAGCATTCTGACGTCATTGACATTTTGAAAGACTTTTTTAAAGCAAATAAGTGACTCTAAAAAATCTAACACCCAGCAATGTGTAATTTCTTTGCATCTATCTTTCGAATACAACATTCAAATTACTAGACAAAAAATTATATCCTGAGAAAAGTGGATTTTGAGGGGTATACCGCCATTGACCTCCATTCATTCTGCACTCGTCCTGTGAGCGCCCTCATATGGAATCAGAGTGGAACTGCAACCAGTTCAGAAGCCGGAAGTGTAGTGAGAGTGAAACTTCTCGCCATATTAGACATTCTCTGTTAGTGCCCAAGTTGCAAGGTTGGTTTTCCGCCTGGGAACGCTGGGGGGAGCGGGGAAAGTCACCAATATCACCAGAAAAGGTTGTTTAACCATCCAAATGATTTCTAGACAGTTTTATTAAGTTAAAAAAGTTACCCCAAGTTCTCCTTTAACAAAAATTCAGTAACACTTTATTTTAGTGTCCTTGTTACATGTTACATGTACTTACCATAGTAATAAGAGTAAATTATGCATAATTACATGCAATTAACCCTCAACCAAACCCTAATCCTACCCTAACCCTATAGTAAGTACATTTAGTTGCTTAATATTACTCAGTACTTAAATATATAATTACACTGTAACAATGACACCTTAAAATAAAGTGTAACCAAAAATTCATAGAAGTTATTCTGTGTCTGAATTTCATGCACACAAGGCATTAGCTGATGTAACATGTTTGTCCACAGATAGAGATTGAGGAGATGCAAAGTAACACGAGAAAGAGGATTCAGAGAGGAGAGAACAAGTTAACGGAGCTCACAACATCAGTGGGGACAACCAGGGTGAGTTTCGTGTAATGCTACGCTCTTTCAATGCCTTCAGTGCCTCAGAAAAATTTGATGGGTGACTTTTCCTAAGAAATTTTTTTAATGAAATCCAAAACACACCCCTGGTTAATATGAAATGGCACTGTATGCCATTCTAAAGAAATTAAAGGTTCATAATGTATGTCATTTTTCATCAAAAGGGATTTTCACACTTGAAATATAATCCTGGGTCATCCTAAACCCGGACAATCCTGGGTTATCTTGCTTCACGTTTCACACTGCTTATAATTTACCCGGGGTTAACAATTAATCCTCATAAAAATAGACCAGAGGCTGTATTTATTTTATTTTTTTATGGATGTCACTGGAGGAGAGGCTTCACTACGCTGAATAAACTGCTTTTGTGGGAAAACAGCTTATCATTTAAGGAATCAACAGCCATTATTTCCCATTAAACGTTAATTTTGTATTAATCTATTTTTAGAGTTTACACCCCCCAAAAAATACTGTTTTATAAGAGAAGTCACACAAAATTTTGTGACCGATAGAATTCAGTTTATGGCACTTTCATTCATTTCTATCGTTTCCGCAAACAGTGATTGACTTGCACAACTCTGAAAGAAATTCGATGACGTAAAGCCTCTAATGCGATTGGCTATCAAGACATACGTGATCCAAGTTGACAGTTAAGCTTTCTCTAATGGAAGAGCCACGGACCCTCGTATCTATATCCAATAATATCCCATATATATATCCAATAATAAGACCATCTCTTTAAAGGGATAGTTCACGCAAAAATGAAAATTAGCCCATGATTTCCTTTTCCTCAAGCCATTCTAGGTGTATATGACATTCTTCTTTCAGACGCACACAATCAGAGTTATATAAAAAAATGTCCTGGCTCTTATAAACTTTATAATGGCAGTTATTGGCCGTTTCTGTTTGAAGTCCATAAAAGTGCATCTATCCATCATAAAAGTGCATCTATCCATCATTAAAGTGCATCTATCCATCATAAAAGTGCATCTATCCATCATTAAAGTGCATCTATCCATGATAAAAGTGCATCTATCCATCATAAAAGTGCATCTATCCATCATAAAAGTGCATCTATCCATCATTAAAGTGCATCTATCCATCATAAAAGTGCATCTATCCATCATTAAAGTGCATCTATCCATGATAAAAGTGCATCTATCCATAATTAAAGTGCATCTATCCATCATAAAAGTGCATCTATCCATCATTAAAGTGCATCTATCCATGATAAAAGTGCATCTATCCATCATTAAAGGGCATCTATCCATGATAAAAGTGCATCTATCCATCATTAAAGTGCATCTATCCATGATAAAAGTGCATCTATCCATCATTAAAGTGCATCTATCCATGATAAAAGTGCATCTATCCATCATAAAAGTGCATCTATCCATCATAAAAGTGCATCTATCCATCATTAAAGTGCATCTATCCATCATTAAAGTGCATCTATCCATCATAAAAGTGCATCTATCCATCATTAAAGTGCATCTATCCATGATAAAAGTGCATCTATCCATCATTAAAGGGCATCTATCCATGATAAAAGTGCATCTATCCATCATTAAAGTGCATCTATCCATGATAAAAGTGCATCTATCCATCATTAAAGTGCATCTGTCCACCATAAAAGTGCATCTATCATCATAAAAGTTCATCTATCCATGATAAAAGTGCATCTGTCCACCATAAAAGTGCATCTATCCATCATTAAAGTGCATCTATCCATGATAAAAGTGCATCTGTCCATCATTAAAGTGCATCTGTCCACCATAAAAGTGCATCTATCCATCATTAAAGTGCATCTATTCATGATAAAAGTGCATCTGTCAATCATAAACCCATCTTAAAACAGCAAAGCCTTTTTATGTTGACCTTAAGAATGGTTCAGTACGGCAGGACTCTCTCACAAAATCACCAAATCTCTTGTGTTTGCTAGCGCTCAGCCCAAGAAGCAGTGGATGACATGGAGAAACTCCGCACAGAGCTGACAGAGTCCATCAAGACCCGATGCAATGAGCTAATCCATCTGATCCGAGATCAGGAGGAGACGGCCGTGAGTCAAGTGGAGAAAGTTCAAGAGCAACTACAGCAGGAGATTTCTGAGCTTCAACAGAGAGACACAAACATCCAGATGCTTCTGACTTCTGACGATGACTTCATGTTCCTCCAGGTTCCTTTAACATCCTTCTTCACGTAGATTCATGCTTTTACATGTGTCTGTTAACATGATGCATCCTGTGTTTTGTTGTGCAGAGAATTAAGTCCCTCTCAAATCCTCAAAGGTGTGAAAATTCACCCAGAGTTCATTTGAGTCGTCACGGCTTATTTGAACAGGTGAGGAAATCTATCTCTGACAGAAAGGACAAAATTACAGATTTACTCGAAGAGAACTGCACACAGTTATCTGAGAAAGGTGAGGTCATCACATTGACACAGTTTGAAAACTTAGTAATACATATAGCATAAAGCATGCAAGACATTACAATGTTGAGAACTGTTGAGACATATTCACTCCAAGAGCGAAGCATTAATAATCATTCTTCTAATCATGAAATCTTTTTCTGCATTCCCACAGTTCGAAAGGTTCAGATCTTCCAGCCTCCCAAGAGCCGAGAGGATTTTTTGGAGTGTAAATCATTCTTTTTATTTAAGTGTTGAAGTGCCATATTGAATGCTTATGGAAGCTTGTTTCCGCCACAGAATAAAACATTTTAAGAGATAATGGTGACCATTCATCTCACAATTGCAAGTTTAGATCTCACAATTTTTACGTTATTTCTCACAATTGCGTGTTATAAAGTCAGAATTGTGAGTTATAAAGTCCAATTTTAAGAAAAAAAAGACTGACATTTTCCCCCAGAATTGTGACATTTTATCACGCAATTTTGACTTTATAACTCGCAATTGCGACTTTATATCACGCAATTTTGACTTTATAACTCGCAATTGTGACTTTATATCACACAATTTTGACTTTATAACTCGCAATTGCGACTTTAAATCACGAAATTTGACTATAACTCGCAATTGCGACTATATCACGCAATTTTGACTTTAGAACTCGCAATTGCGACTTTATATCACACAATTTTGACTTTATAACTCGCAATTGCGACTTTATATCATGCAATTTTGACTTTAGAACTCGCAATTGCGACTTTATATCACGCAATTTTGACTTTATAACTCGCAATTGCGACTTTAAATCACGAAATTTGACTATAACTCGCAATTGCGACTTTATATCACGCAATTTTGACTTTAGAACTCGCAATTGCGACTTTATATCACGCAATTTTGACTTTATAACTCGCAACTGTGACTATATCACACAATTTTGACTTTATAACTCGCAATTGCGACTTTATATCACACAATTTTGACTTTATAACTCGCAACTGTGACTATATCACACAATTTTGACTTTATAACTCGCAATTGTGACTTTAAATCACGAAATTTGACTATAACTCGCAATTGCGACTTTATATCACACAATTTTGACTTTAGAACTCGCAATTGCGACATTTTTTCACGCAATTCTAAGTTGCGAGATGTAAACTTGCAATTGTGCGGAAAAAAAGTCGCAATTACCTTTTTTATTTTTTATTCTGTGGTGGAAACAAGCTTCCGTAATATTATGCAACACAGAAGAGATAAAAGTCTGTTTTTCTTCCTGTGCAGATTCCTGTAGACTGACGCTGGATCTCAACACAGCTCATAACAATCTCCATTTTTCGGAAGGAAACACCAAGCTGATGTGGGGTGCAGTTCAGTCGAATCCTGATCACCCCGAGAGATTCGATAGATGGTGGCAGGTCTTAAATAAAGAGGGTTTGACAGGCCGCTGTTACTGGGAGGTGGAGTGGAATGGCACAGTCATCATAGCCGTTTCATACAAGAGCATTGTCACTAAAGGTCCTGGAACTGAAAGTGGATTCGGACGCAATGATCAGTCCTGGTGTCTCTGCTGCACATCTGATCAATACTCTTTCTGGCACGGGAACACTGAGACCAAACAACTTGAAATTCCCAGTTCATCCCGAGTAGGAGTGTATCTGGATCACAGTGCAGGCACTCTGGCCTTCTACAACGTCTCTGACACTATGAGCCTCATTTACCGAGTCAAGACCTCATTCTCTCAACCTCTCTATCCGGGGTTTGGGTTCAGGATCGGGTTTTTAGGCTCCATTCAAATTCCTCCCTTAGTCTGAAATCAGAAAAAACAGAGACAGCATTTATAAGTTTGTTGAAAATCTGTACTTCTGATCTATAGTTCATATACAGTACACTGCACTGAATATTGTATACTTACTCAAATAGATACTTGGTAAATTAACAATAAAAAAAGTTCTATGAACATTTAAGTAAGGTGTATATAATCAGTTTAATCATCTCTCATTATGTGAAATTTATGTTAACATTTTCTGTGTGTAAATGAATCAATGTTAATGCATTGATTAGTGGGATTTAGAAAAATTGTTAAAATTTAAAACATTGTTTAATGAGTATGTTATCTTTGTGCATTAAAGTTCCCCTATTATGCTATTTTAAAGTCTCCTCATTTTATTTTGGATTCTCCTACAATAGTTTTACAAAAAACACTTTAATTTTCTCATAATAAACACTGCACATCACCACATTGTTCAATGATTCTCAAACGATTCAGGCTCTCTAAATCCCTCCTTTCCACGAGCCTACTCTGCTCTGATTGGCCAGACAGCTCAGTCTGTTATGATTGGTCTACTGGTCGCTCATTAGCATACCTGTACTTCAGAGGCTTCCTAAAGCTCAGCGATTGAATTAAATACAGTAACGATGGCGTTGATTTTACCATATCAATCTGAGCACGAGTCCAATGATGAAACACTGGAAGAACTGGTTATTCAACTCGAACCTCCATCGCGAGGACGACTCGAGCAGGACGTTTCTCAGCGATACGCTAATCAGTTTAAAGAACAGATGTTAATTCCTCACCATCAGCATTAACAAGTGTATGTCCATCAACAAACCCATGTGTATATTTCTAATTTATTGCAGTGCATATGTGGTAACTGCACTAATGTGAATGACTGATGACGTTTTCTAAACAAATCTTGCTCCATCCTTTATCTTTCCTCAAAGTTGTAAGAACGATAGACAATCTGCATTAACAGAAGCAGCTTTAGGTAACTGTGGCCCACAGCTGATTAGCATAAGTATTTCAGTAAGACGGTAATAACGTGAGTTAGCCTGTTAGCTGGAAACGTACACAATATAAAACACAAAAGTATTTTGAACACCAGGTAGAAAATATATACATCAATAATTAATCATACTTACAGGTTGTGATTCTGAGGTGCAAGTTGATCCAAATAAACTGAGAACTGACCCATCTTTCTAGAGCACGCGTTCTGTGACTCCTGCGCTGTTGAACTCTGAGATTTGAGAAACAGTCGTCAGTGAAATGGCGTGTTTGAAGGCGGGACAAGCTGTTCGCGGGTGGACAACGTACAATACTCGAAAAATTAGAATATCGTGCAAAAGTCCATTTATTTATAAAGGTGAAACTAATATATAGAAAATTACAAGCAATGTGAGATATTTCAAGCCTTTATTTGTTATAATTTTGATGATTATGGCTTACAGCTTATGAACATTTGCAAAATTTCTGAGATTTTGAATTTGGGGTTTTTAAAGGCCATAATCAACAAAATTATAACAAATAAAGGCTTGAAATATCTCACTTTGCTTGTAATGAGTCTATATAATATATTAGTTTCACCTTTTAAGTTGAATTACTAAAATGAATGAACTTTTGCACATATTCAAATTTTTCAAGTTTCACCTGTAGGCGGGCATTATGCAAATATCTTTTATAGTGACGTAGAACTATCGCAGTGAGATTCGAAATACAAACGACTCGTTCAGGCGGTTCTGAGTCTGAGTGCACTTTCGACTTTACAACTTTTATATTCACAAACAGCTATATCACACACTGCATGAAAGGTTATATTCGAAAAATTATAATTGGGGCACTTTAAACATGCAAAAATGACCTTTGTATCATTTATCTTCTTTAAAATGTGTTTATCTGGCAAAGACAGAAGTGGGTTTACCCGTAGCACTTTTCCCTTCAAATCCCGTGCAGAAAAGAGATTCAGAAGGATTTCAGCTTTTTGGCAGATCTGTTTGAAACAACATTACATTCACAAAATGGCTTCCATGATTCTTCCCCAAAGTGCCTCGCAAAGGCATAATTTAAGCCATTTGAACTGCATCCATATGCAAAGTTAATTTAAACAATAAAGCCATATATTATTCAGTAGGCCTACACAATTACTACACAAACGCTAATAGACTGAAAAGACACCTTGAAACAATCAGGGAACTAATCAACAAGAAAATTACAAAGGGATTGATGCATCAGAAAAATAAAAATATATTTCTTGCTCATCATTTAATCAAATGTCATCATATTTTAAGACATCATTACTATCATTTTGATGTGTTTACCATTATTATCGAATTATTATTATTGAAATGTATGTTTAGGCTAAGTTTAATACTTCTCTTTGATTAATATTTATGTCTAGCTGATTAACTTAGTGTGAACTTTTGTGCTTTCTGTTTAGATGAGGGCAAAAGTCTGTAAGTTTCTAATAGACAGACCACAAATGTCTGAATATCTCAGAATAAAGCGGTAAACGAATGTTATCTTAGCTAAGCATCTTGCAGTGTACAGGCTAACACATCAGAGTGTGAAAACATGTGTCTTGTGAATCTGCTTCGATGCAATATACTATGAAAAGAGGAACTTAGATCTGTTCCGATAAGCAACTGTATAATAGGGAGATTAATATCTGTACAGGTCAGTCTATAGCCTGGACTCAGACCTTGCTCTTTAGCGAAACACTTTTCTTTTCAGAGGGAGATCTCTCAACCAACTTTGATTATCTTTAGGCAAGAATATTATACTCAGAGTGTGTCAATTGTATTTTACAGAGAAATATTAGAAGTAATTTTAACTTCATTTTATGTTTCTTTATTAAACTTTTAATAAGTATGGATGAATTCATTTGACTCTTCATTTATTATCTGATTGTCTGCTGTTAAGAAATAAATGTTGACTTGATCAGCTGGATCTCCTCCTTACATCAGGACAAACATGGCGCAGGGAACAGGCCTTCTCAGAATGTTTGTAAACAATAGGCACCGAGTAACTTCCGGGTGGCAGAACGCGAGCGGCTTCCACTGACTAACTGAAGAGATCCAGCCGGCGACTGCAACAGTTACACAGTTAAAAACATTGTTGTTGATCAAAGTTGAAACGATGATGAAAACGTGTTGTGTTTGGGGTTGCGCTGCCAGATATACAGCTGTAGGGGTTTCATCGATGTCCTGTGGGTGAGGAGGTTATAGCGAGTGGACGTCGTGTCGTCAAAAGTAGGAAATCTTAACGATCCGCTAATTTATATGATTCATCCAACGTTTACATTTCTGCTGCCAACCCTGCTTGCCCTTCAACTCTGCTTCGTGTATTCTCAAAACGGTCCATTTACAAAATCACAGCAGAGCATTTATCTTCCGCCGGGGAAATTCGAGACTAATATTAGTAAACTTGTCTCTTTTGATGAAGAGACTCATTGCCGGTAAAAGACGGCTGCCCACTCTCACGCATTCACCGTGAGACTCACGCAATTGTCACTTTTCGCACGCTCTCACGCCACACATCCATTTTCTCACGCAACTTACCGAAATGTATATTCCTCATACATAATATCGACCAATCAGTGTTTTTCAACCGCGCAAAGGTCAATATAACAGCTGGAGAACAATTGTCACATAACATTTACCTCAGGAAAGCCATTTAATGACTATGTCTATGATAGGCAATATAGCACGTTATTTGGCTAGAAAAAAGAGCTATAGAGAGTATTTTGCTAGTTATGTGTAGGCCTACATTACATATTTATTATATTTTTTACTTATATCATTAAACACAGTTGTTATTATGATAAAAAATGCATTATATTTAATTACATTTTTTTTTTATTACATTTTTACTGTCGACGGTGGGCCTCCCTTCCAAGCAATTTACTAGCGTTGCCATAGGAACGCTTCGGCTTTTGCCACACGGAAGAACGTCTATAACTGATGTGACGTCATGGTGAATTGTCGTTATCAGGAATAGAACTAGCAGAACCGTTCAGTGGCGCTGTGTGTTTCACTGTTGCCCCGCCCCTCCACTGATGTTGCTTAGCAGCCAGTGCAAACACACACACACACACACACTGATGTCTTCCCAGGAACTGGACTCAGGGTTCGGCAGATCCTCGTCTCTGTTCGGTCTGCTGATGGAGAAACACAGGGCTGTCAGGAAGGTTTGTGTGTGTGTGTGTGTGTGTGTGTGTGTGTGTGTGATGTTGATGTTCTTCTATTCTCTGGAGGAGTGTGTCAGATTTCTCCTCGTCAACAGTTGCTGGGTTACATCTCAACAACACTAGTGCACACTTGAGTGCACACTTCAGCAGATGCAGCACTTCTGTGTGTCAAAACTCAGGGATT
>NC_140224.1:36928909-36936409 GCF_951802725.1 Rutilus rutilus | reverse complement strand
TGAGATGTTTCTCTCTGGTGTGTGTGTGTGTGTGTGTGTGTCTGTGTGTGTGTCAGTTCACTTCGAGAGGCTGAAGGTCAGAATTCAGAGGAGCCGTCCAGGTGAAGAGGTCACCGGTGTTCTGCTGCTTTACCCTGAACACACACTGATCGTCATCGAGGTCTGAAACACACACACACACACACACACACACACACACACACACACACACACACACACACACACACACACACACACACACACACTGATCGTCATCGAGGTCTGAAACACACACACACACACACACACACACACACACACACTGATCGTCATCGAGGTCTGAAACACATACACACACACACACACACACACACACACACACACTGATTGTCATCGAGGTCTGGAAATTTCATGGTGACTTTAGATAACATAATGGAGGTTGTTCAGTTTTAATTTAATGCTCAATAAACAAACACAAACAATTACAAGAAGACATCCAGATAAGAACATATTACAAATATAAAGTGTTAAAGGGATAGTTCGGCCAAAAATGATATTTAACCCATGATTTACTCACCCTCAAGCCGTTCGAGATGCATATGTCAATCTTTTTTCAGACGAACACATTTTCAGTTATTTTAGAAAATGTCTTCGATCTTTCAGTGGTTATAGTGTGAAGCTATGGGGTCCACCTCCTTCCCAAAGTCAAAGTCACCCAAAGTCCCAAAATGTGCATGCATCCTTCACAAAAGTAATCCATCCGGCTCCAGGGGGATAAACGAAGGCCTTCTGAGGGTAATCCGTGCGGTTTTGTCGTAAAAATATACATATTTAAAACTTTATAAATGAAAATAACTGGCTTCCGGTGGCGGTCGGCGCGCGTTCATGGAGATGGAAGCTGGCATATGACGTACGACGTAGCGTAGGAAGCGTCGTGACGTAGAACGAACGTAGAGTTTTGTTTTGCTCTGCTCTCTGGCTGCGCTGTCACATTCGTTCTACGTCACGACGCTTCCTACGCTGCGTCCTACGTCATACGTTGGGACTTGAAGGAGCTGGACCCCATTGCTTCACACTATAACCACTGAAAGATCTAAGACATTTTCTAAAATAACTGAAAATGTGTTCGTCTGAAAAAAGATTGACATATGCATCTCGAACGGCTTGAGGGTGAGCAAATCATGGGTTAAATATCATTTTTGGCCGAACTATCCCTTTAATAATAATAATAATAATGATAATAATAAAATATATATATAAAAAAAATATTGACAGCAGTTCAATGTTTTACTTTTTAATTATCATTAACTCTTTAGTAAATTAATTTGTAAAGAGTTAATGATAATTGAAAAGTAAAACATTGAACTGCTGTCAATATTTTTTATTTATTTTTTAAATATATTTATTACAGCTTGATTGGAATTATGCACAATGGCAATTTTCTGATATTTACCATTATTTTTATTTAATTTTTTCACTCTTTGTTTAGATAATAGTGTTGCAATATTTTTAAGATGAATTTTCATATTTTGCAATTGAAAGTTTAAGCCTGATGTTTTATTATTATAGTATATAGTGTTCATTCATATTTTAGATTTGTTTATATTTTCATATTAATATTAGTTTGTTTTAGTAATTCTATTGTGGGCTTTTGTCATTTTGATGAGCATATTTCTATCTTATTTTAATGCTGATATTTTCCATACAGTGACAGTGAATGAGAAAACTGAGCTTTGAGAGTTTCAGTGTGTAAAACAGCTGGACTTTAGTTTTCCACAGAAGAAAGAACGTTTGCAGAGAGTAAATGATGCCAGAATTGACATTTTAGCGGAACATCTTCAGGAATAGTTCAGGACCGTCTCGTATAACGTGAATCTGTGGATGTTCTTCCTCCACTAGTGTTCGACTGAAGCTCTGCTGTGTGTCCTGCAAGACCTGAGACACATGGAGGAACACCTGCACGGGTGAGACCCACACACACCGTTCTTCTGTTAGAGATACTGGGCCCTATCAAGGTCATCACACACTCGGTGCAACGCAGCACCAGGCACACGCAAGTGTGTTTCGCTGTTTCAGCCCGACGCAATTTTCATTTTCTCGTCCTGCGCCACCTTGTTTAAATAGCAAATGCATTTGCGCTGATCTGTGGCCCGTGAACTGCTGGTCTGAGAACGAGTGTGTGTTCAGGAGCATTGATGGAGCGTTGCTGTTTTGAGGAACTGTAATAGACTGAGACACTGACCGACTGAAACCGGGGCTGAATTAAATGGCACAGTATTTATTTATTTTTGTTATTTAAAGAGCGCATTAGTAATATGAGCCTATTGGCGGGTCCACAACACTCTGCTTATTACACACACACACTCTGCTTATTACACACACACACTCTGCTTATTACACACACACACACACACACACACACACTGCTTATTACACACACACACACACTCTGCTTATTACACACACACACTCTGCTTATTACACACACACACACTCTGCTTATTACACACACACACTCTGCTTATTACACACACACACACACACACACACACTCTGCTTATTACACACACACACACACACACACACACACACACACACACTGCTTATTACACACACACACTGCTTATTACACACACACACACACACACACACACACACACACACACACTCTGCTTATTACACACACACACACACACACACACACACACACACTCTGCTTATCACACACACACACACACACACACACACACACACACACACACACTGCTTATTACACACACACACACACACACACACACACACACACACACACACACTCTGCTTATTACACACACACACACACACACACACTCTGCTTATTACACACACACCCACACTGCTTATTACACACACACTCTGCTTATTACACACACAGTCACACTCACACACTCTGCTTATTACACACACACTCTGCTTATTACACACACACTCACACTCACACACTCTGCTTATTACACACACACACACACACACACACACACACACACACACACTCTGCTTATTACACACACACACACACACACACTCTGCTTATTACACACACACACACACACACACACACACACACACACACACACACACACACACACACACACTGCTTATTACACACACACACACTCTGCTTATTACACACACACACACACACTCTGCTTATTACACACACACACTCTGCTTATCACACACACACACACACACTGCTTATTACACACACACACACACTCTGCTTATTACACACACACACACACACACACACACACACACACACACACACACACACACACTCTGCTTATTACACACACACACACACACACTCTGCTTATTACACACACACCCACACTGCTTATTACACACACACACACTCTGCTTATTACACACACAGTCACACTCACACACACTCTGCTTATTACACACACACACACACACACACACATTCTGCTTATTACACACACACACACACTCTGCTTATTACACACACACACACACACACACACACACACACTCTGCTTATTACACACACACACACACACACACACACACACACACAGCTTTAACCTCGCGCACGAGCAGATCCGTTTCCTTGCTAGAGAAGCGTTCAGTTTTGTTTATAGCGAATCCGGCACGGCGCGAGCGCAACTGGCTTTTAAAGGGAATGTGAGATGAGACTCTGGACACTCACACACTCAGACTCTAGGTGTTTCTCAATGTCAAGGATACTTCCTTGGCAGGACTGTTCCTTCCAAGTCACTTCCTTCAGAGGCTAGGCAAGGCTCCTCTTTAGCATTCGGAGAACACATAAATGGAACAGGCTAGCAAGTGCACGTCAGTGCGTCATTACGTCAGTGAAAATGAAAAACAGAGCGTTGCTATGGACGCAGTTCTGTTCACTCAGGCAATATAATCGTTTTTTAAATCAATAAACTCTTTTTTAATCACACATTGATTATTTGACTGTTAAGTGTGTTTAAACAGTGCGGGTCAATTTGACCCATAACAATGGATGTAATTATTTTTTTAAACAAATGTTTGGTAACGTAAATATATTTACATTTGAAAGCATATTGATCCGTTAACGCTCCGACTCCGGTAACATCCAACATTTTGAATTTTTTGAACAAGATAGCAAAGCTGCGCGCATAGGATTGTGGGTGATTTGAGAGCGCGAAGAGCGCGAAGGCTACACATATGCATCCTTTCCTGTATATGGGATATTTTTCGAACGAAGGACTCAGTCCTTGGTGGAAATTCCGAGGATCCTCGACATTGGAACAGTCCTTCGACGGATGTCGATGACGTAGCATCCTCGAAATTCTGGCTTCCGAGGATCCTTCCTTGACATTGAGAAACGCCTTGTGGTTGGTCTATTTCCCGTTACGCCCAAAATACACTCATTACTCATTAAGAGAATAGTGACACCCTTTTAGACCAGCGCCGGGAGCGCCGACCATTTTCCCGTCATTAAACTAGCAAAAGTGGATTCGGACACCATAAGTGCACACCATGAGCTTAGATGCTTAAAACAGGGCCCAGTATCTTCTATTCTTCAGGAACAAGAACACATGTGGGCGGGGCTTGATTTTGTCTGTGGGGAATTGATTGGATGATTGTGGTTTGCTATTGGCTGATCTCATGTGAGTGACAGGTTGCCCCGCCCACATCATCAGAGAAGAGATGTCGCCACGTCCCTTTGAGTTAACAGAACCTCTCTGACCCGCAGTGGCCTGATCCTGACTCCCAGAATCCTGCTGGTGACCCACGACCTTCACAGCAGACTCTTCCAGCAGTGGAACTACACGCTGTTGAACGAGAACGAGTCTGACGGCCGGCGTACGAGCGACTCGGAGGACCGGACACTCGTGAGCGAAACTCTGAGTCGGGTTCTTCGGCTCGGGCGTCTCCTCCTCGACTCAGCAGAACACATGAAGGTGTGCAACATCAGACTCACATCAAGGAAAAAACATTTAAATATTTGGATTCTGATGTGTGTGTGTGTGTGTGTGTGTGAACAGGGATCTACAGTGATTCCAGATGAAGTCCTGCAGGACGTGTCAGATGTGATTCCTCCACAGGCCGCAGTGTGTCGTCTGGTCCAGATGGAGGCGCTGTTGAGTCCTGCGCGCTACATGAACACATATCATTCACCACTCCACCAGCCGCTGGACTCCGGTAACACACACACACACACTGCCTAATGATGCAATGATAAAGACAATATATAGTTTTTCTGCAATAGTAACATGGCCTGTTTCACTGAATGTGTTCTGTCATCTGTTGTGTGATCATTTAAAGGACATGTTTTCGGGAGTTTTCGTCCCACAACAGTGTAGGTTTGGATTTAGGGGAGGTATGACATCACGTTTTAACCCCTGCATGCGTGCATGTGGAGAAACGACCGTTTCAACCAAAGACAAACCACTTCTCAGATGTTTCTCCCTAGAACAACAGCCCATAATATGCAGCTACAAAAAATATATCTTCAGAGAATGTTTTGGTAACGTTATGAAAACATTATATTTCTGAATGTTTATGCAAATGTTAAGAGAACATTCCATTTCATCATTCAAACACAATGAGAACGTTACTTTTGAATGTTCTCCGAACGTTCCGAAATAAGTTGTTACATTTAAATAATGTTACACGAACGTCCAACTGAAAGATTTCAGAAAAAAACATTCCATGAATGATGTCATATATTTTTGTGCTAACGTTTTGAGAACTTTATTAAAGACCAGATAACTGAAAGAAGTTTGTTCATAACTCTGCCGAGTGTCGACTGATCGGGTCAGTTTTAGGAGAAACATCTGTAATAAAGTCAAACATGATCTTTGGAGACTCGTTCAGCTCCAGCGCTGGTTTTATCATGACTGATTCTTGTTTGTTCTCATCTGACCTCCAACTAACTCCAGAAATCTTTCCATCAACCCACGACTTCTCATTTCGTCCAGTGTCGTCCAGCTAATGAACATGTCACTGCAAACGTCAGTAATGCGTGTCATTTTTCTGTGTTTGACAGAATCTGTGTGGCCTGCAGTGGAACATCTTCAGATCGCTTGAACAAATCTATTAATAAACAATTTGTTCATATCTGAGCGCTTCAGTTATTTTACTTCAGAAAGTTTCTTTTCAAGCCAACATAAACTTTGTGTGTATTTTATTAATGCATGGTCTTATTGTGGATTATTTATTATTACTGACGTTATTGCAAAGAAACAAATGTTTGTCTTCGTAATCTTTCGTCAAAATGTAATTTTTTAACCTGCTTTTCTTTTTTTAGAAGAAATTAAATAAAATTTCGATTTGATTAAGCAAAAACTAAATTATTTTTAGTCGTTTCGGTGAACAAACGTTCAGCTCTTTCATGAAACACCCGCTTTACACCAGGGTTATTATCATTGACTAAAACTATTATAAAAATGTTATTTGAAATAAAGCTGAAATCAAATTAAATAGAAATATTAGTAAATAAAAGTTAAAATGAAAATTAGAAACGTTGCCTTGGCTGTAAACTGCAATAAGTTTAAGGATAAGCACTAAAATAAATAAAAACTATAACTAAAATAATAAATAAAACCTAAATCGCAATAAATAAAAAAATATGAATAAAATGACAAAAGCACATAACAAAATTATTTACACATTTAAGTCAAATTAAGATAAAAACAAAAAATATTAAAATAAAAGCTAATTCAAAATAATGATACAACTAAAATAAAACCAATCAATTCCTGATGGATAATCTTCTTTCTCTCAGAAATACGGCACAACAGACTACAGTAAAAACTCGGAATAAAATACATGTACCAACAGAAGTAATTAAAAATGATTGATTTTATTATTGAGCTCACATTCTGATGAAGGATGTTGTTCTTTAAGGTCACGAGACTTTGAACATCCCGTCTCAAATGATTCCAGTTTTCCATTTCAAACACACTTTGACACACAGGGCCTCTTCATAATAAAAAACAAAACAATCCATAAAATAAAAAGAATAATTTTCTGAGTAAATGAAGCTCCACTGATTTGGCCCCCGTTTGTTCAAGTGTAAATCGAGCATGAAGTAACGGTAAATAAATAAGAAATGGACGAATAAAGTCCAGCACACTCACACACACACACACACACACACACACACACACACACACACACACACACACACACACACAGTTCTCTGATCATGTTGAATGGGTTTATTGAGCGGCTGATGTCGGAGTTTCTGCATTGTCTGGGTATTTCTGTTCTCTAGCACATATAAAAGTGAGACGCAGTGTGTGTCATGAAGGAAAGCATGCGGCAGATTTACAACATGGAGTTCAGACGTGGATCCGAGGATCTTTACACCCTTTCCCTCTCCTCACACACACACCGGAGGGATTTACACAGAATCCTGAACGCCTTCATTCAAGCTGCACATGCTTGTCAGAAATATTCAGGCTAATTATGATTGAACTACCAGCATCAGGTCAGAATGAACACATGATCATATTT
>NC_140224.1:36916409-36926409 GCF_951802725.1 Rutilus rutilus | reverse complement strand
ATTAATAACACGACTGACGCCAGTAACCAACGGCCTTCGTTCGGTCAGTCGGGAAAACCTGCAAATATCAGGGAATTTTAACCCTCGGATGCATGATGTCTGCTATAGCCCAACTTTAAGATATCTGAGTCGCTGAGGGAGGGATAGAGGATGACCTTTGACCTTTGCACCAGGTGAATATCTACAATATCTGCAATATCTGCTACTGGGTTTTATTGCAGTGGTCAGACACATAAAATACTCTCTCAAAATACATCATTCCAGGTGTTGGCGTGAGATTTCAGTTCGTGCATCAAAGGGTTAAAGTGTGATTTCCACGTCTGGAAAAATCATGTATATTTCATTTGATTTTAAATAATAAAGTTATCCAGTATTATTGTAAAAGTCATGGATTCACCGGTTTTATGATGAAATTATGATAAAAACATTCAGAAACTGCTGTTTTCTGTTCAGCAAACATTGTTATATGAAATTAAAGAACTTTATATCCGTTTTAATTCTGATATTTTCTGTGCTAATTATTCAATAAAGTTTGATATCGGTACAAACTCTTCAAACGTCCGGCATTCGCTCACAGATCCCGTAGAAACTCGATTTTATCCTGACAGTGACCTTAAATTACCCACAATTCTTTCAAATTAAAATTAAAACTATTCTGAAAAGGTCAGTAAGATTTTTTTTTTTTTATTATTATTATTTTTACTTTTATTCATCGAGGACGCATTAAATTATTTAAAAATGACAGTTAAGACATTTATGATGTTACAAAAGATTCTATTTCAAATAAAAGCTGTTCTTTTGAACTTTCTATTCATCAAAAAATTTATCAGTTTAACTGTTTTCATCACTGATAATAATCATAAATGTTTCTTGATCATAAATCATCATATTAGAGTGATTTGTGAAGGATCATGTGACACTGAAGACTGGAGTAATGATGCTGAACATTCAGCTTTGATCACAGGAATAAATTACACTTTACTATATGTTCACATAGAGAACAGATGATTTACATTACAATAATATTTCACTATTTTTGATCATATAAATGCAGCTTTGATGAGCAGAAGAGACAAAAAAAATCTTACTGACCCCAAACTTCTGCCTCAAACAATCTAAACCCGAGGACAAACCACAGCGAGATCATGCTCACAAATCTGCATAATCATGAGGACGGATCTCAGAGCGAGTCGACGGACTTTCCAGACGGACGTTACACGAACCTCAAGGCAAAAGTGCAAGAACTCAGATAAGGCAAATAGAAAACAAACAAGACGTAAAACTGTAAAAACATAAGACGTATAGATGTCCTGACGTCTGCTGGATCCAGTGCGGGTTCATGTACTATATGTGAGGGGAAGGAGCAAAGCATTGTGGGAAACCCCAGGGGTCATAGGACAGTGCTCTCGATCTCCTCGTCTGAGTCCAGCAGAGACACTGAGTTCCTGTAGGGGGCGCCAGATCTCCCGGCCAGATCGACGCTTATTACGGGAACGTCCACATCACTCCACGAGTCTGGGGGAAACACAACACTGTTAAAAGAGGATAGAGGAACGGTTTCAACTCTTAAAATCCTTCTAAAAGTGACTGAGTGACTGAACACTTTACAAACAAATATTATTCGCACCAAAAATGAACATTCTGTCATAATTTACAATCATGTTCAAACCTGTACGGTTGTTTCTTCTTCTTCAGTGGAATACAAAAGAAGAATATTCATGCAGCTCGAATAAAATAAATAGATAGATGATCATAACAGTCATGAATCCTGCACTATATTCCCAGTCATCTGGAGTCACATGATGCTGTGTGTGAAGCTGAACTGGGGTTCGACAGGGAACAGCAGGGGTGTGTGTTGATACACTAACACACACGTGAGATGGGTGAGCGAGTGTGTGTTTAAAGTGAAGGACGGATGGTGATGCGGATCACAGGGACACGCGAGAGCCATGCGGGACAGCCCCATGCGTTAGTGATGATGGCGGGTGAGTTCACACACACACACACACACACACACACACACACACACACTGCTTACCCTTCTGAGCCAAAGCCCACTGACCCCCGACCTCACACCGCTGCAAAACAACACAAAACCACCTGAACCCAACAGATGTGATATAACACACACACACACACTCATGCGTCTGTGTTCTCTTCGGCTCTGTTACAAACAGTCGACAGCAAATAATATAACTAATTTCAGTCAATTTATAATCGTGTCAAGGCAATATAATCGTGCAATACGACGATATAACTTCATCTTCACGTTGGCTCACATTGTTAAAGGAAATCTCAGTATTAAAAAGATATGTATTCACACAGCTGTACTGTAAAATAAAATTATATTGTTATTTTTAAACACTACATTTGTTATTTCACAGTGAAATATTATAATAGCAATATTTCTTCTTTTATTTAATGCTAATAATAATAATAATTAGAATAATTATTTTAGTCATATTGATATATTATCAAGATTTTGGCAGCCTTACAAACACAGATTATTTTTAAATCACATTTTAAAACACAATCGCCATTTTTTTTATGCAGAAGAATCACAGCTGGAACGTGTACAGTTGTACTGTGAGATCAAAATGATTATTTACATATGTACATTTTTTTAAAAAACATTTTACAGTGAAATACTATAATAGTGACAATTATTTTATTTCAAATTTTATTAATAATATTCATAAAAATAATAATCATTATTATTATTATTATAGTCATATTGATGTACAATAAAAAGGTGCCCCTATTATGCTGTTATTAAAGGCTCATAATGTAGTTTTAGAGTCTCCTACAATAGTTCTACATGCATCTAAAGTCAAACACACTTTAATGTCCTCGTAATCTCCACTGCAGCTTCAGCTCTTTCCTCATCAAGGATTCAGTCTCTCTAAGCTCCGCCTCTCTCTGAGAGCTGCTCTGCTCTGATTGGTCAGAAAGCAAACACTCATTATCATATCTGAATCTCAGCTCTTGATCACAGTGATACGAACAGTGACGATGGCGTGGGTTTTACCGTCTCAATCTCAGAAAACAGCGTCTTCTCCACATGAACAACACGAACCAAACTCTCCCAGTCTCAGATACACTACAGTGTTTGAGGGCGGAGCTAAGAGACGCTGATCAGCCATAGGCTGAAATTATGCAAATTTGTTACAAAGCTATGTAACAGGAAGTGACTGTTACAATAGTTCAGAATCGATTCTTTCTTTTAGGAGAGAAAAACTCAATTTTCAACATTCTCAAACTATGGAAACTTGTTTCCGCCACAGAATAAAAAATAACAAAGGTATTTGCGACTTTTTTACATAATTAAAATGTTAAATTGTTTTAAATTGTTTACATCTGGCAGTTCTGACTTTTTATGTCAGAATTGTGAGATTTAAAGTCACAATTACCTTTTTTATTTTTTATTCTGTGGCGGAAACAAGTTTCCATAGTTTGAGAATGTAAAAGGTTTGCAAAGTCAGAAATGCGAGTTTATATCACGCAATTCTGACTTTATATTATGAAATTCTGACATAAAAAGTCAGAATTGTGAGATAAAAAGTCGCAATTATCTTTTAAAATGTTTTACTCCGTGGCGGAAACAAGCTTCCATAACGAACAGCTCTATTATACATGAAAGGTAATATTGGAAAAGCATAAAATCACAGCGAGCTCTGCATGTGCACACGCTGACAGGTGTACCTGTAGACATGCTCTCCGCCGCTGCCAGCCCGTGCAGGCCCGCGTGCTCCTCCTGCTCCTCCTGCTCCTGCGGACTCAGACCGGGACTCGGACCGGCGCCGGGAGGCTGTGGGGGGGGCAGGTTGGGTCTGTGTCGGGGGGGTTTGGCCGTGGGTCGGGATCTGGGCAGGGTGCCGGTCAGCGCGGGCGGGGACGAGAGTGTGTGTCCGTGTCCCGGCGAGCTCTGGGAGTAGCTGAAGCTGTATAATGACGGAGTGCTGGGAGGAGTCGGAGACAGACTCACCGGAGACGGACCCGGAGACACATCCGGCGGAGAAAACACACTCTTGGGAGGGATGGGGGCCAGCTTTTTGGAGACTGAAAGAAAAAGAAAGAATTCGGTTTTCAAATTTAAATGTTTTTATTTATTTATTTTTCATTTCCAGTCACTATCTATTCATGCACAAGCTAAATATGGCTGAAGTATTAAAGGTAAAGTGTATGTAGATGCTAAAAATGATAATTTAGGGAATGACGAAATAAATAGAAATATGATTAATATTTTAGCTGCTAAAAATGAACGTTCTGAAGGGAAAGCGTTTGCATATTAATTGCAAATTAAAAAACTAAATTCACTTGAAATGCATTGCTGTTTTATTTCCAGTCACTTTCTATTCATGCACAAGCTGAATATGGCTGAAGTATATATAAATAAATAAATGTATGTAGATACTAAAAATGATCATTTAGGGACTGGTGAAATAAATCGAAATATGATTAATTAAAAATAAATCCTTTTAGATGCTAAAAATGAAGCTGAAATGCATCGACTACTATTTTCAATGCATTACTATTTTATCATGTTGCTTGTTTTGTCTAGTCATGCACACGCTGAACACACCTTTACGCAGTGTGTGAGGACTCTGGTCTGAGAGCTGGTTCTGTCCACCAGAGGGAGCTGTGGGTGAGATTCCTCTTTGACCAATCACAGGCGAGAGCTCCTTATTCTTCTGAGTGCTGATGACAGACACACAAACATCCATTAACCACACACACACACACACACACACACACCACAGTCTCAGCTCTGACTTCTGAACATTAAAATGAATAAACCTCCAAACTGAAATCGTGTATTTTTGGCAACACATTTGTTCCCAGAATTGAGGTAAATCTCCACTTATTGATGTCGGGAAAACAACAACAACAAGTATTAAATACATCAAGTTAAGTGTATGCGGATACCAAAAATACATTTCAGAAAGAAATATCCATGCTAGTGTGGCAGCAGGTCAAAAGCAAAGATAAAAATCCCTGAATTTGCCAGCTGGGATTTTTGCTGATATTAATGCATAAAGCAGCGCAGGGAAAGATTTAAGAAAATCTTCTTGAGCATAATCATAACAGAAGAGTTTTGAATGCTAATCTTAATGTTACTGTACTGAAAACTTTCTTTTTTAAATAACTTCACACTGAATGTAACGGTTAATATAAAGGACCCGATATACATTTTGTTCACTGGCTGGTAAACGCCTCTGAACTCCCATTGGTCCGTGTGGTGATGATGTGATATGTGGGCGTGGCTCTGAGGCTCCGCCTTCTTTGAGGTGTACATTTCCGGTTCATTTCTTCTGTTCTTCAGACGCTGGAGAGACGCTTTATAGTGAAACTGAAGTTGTAAAGCGACACTGATACTGTTTTTCATGTTTAATACTGTAAGGCTGCTGCTTTAAAGCAATCTACTGTATTAATAAACGTGACGTGATGTCACGGCTGTATACTTTGCCGTGTCTGGGTGTGTTTTGCTCCTCCTACAGGTGCGCTGCGGAGCTGAGGTAATCAGGTGGATTGGGTGCACCGGTGCACAGGTGTGCCTGTCAATAAAAGCTTCCTGTTTGGCGTCCTCATGAAGCGTTCCATTCTGTCACATCGATCCCTGGCCAGGACCGAGATGTTACATCGCTACGATCAGATGCTTTCTGAACGGCTGGTTTCTCATTGTTGTTGTGCGTTTATTTTGTTATTGAGAGAAAAGTGTGCAGCACATATTTACATATTCATATTCAATATCTTCATCAAAGTCCCCCTGCAGTCAAAAAATGTATCCCTTAAAACTCATCTTTGATCAGCAAAATGACATATTGTCAAGTTTTTTTCCTTCGAAAAAAATCTTCGTCTTAAAATATCTTGAATGTAACTCGACACCCTCGCCTCATTTAGTATGCGCGGTTCTATGAATATGCAAATGAGTCCCGCCTCCACTCACTCACTCAGCTCAGAGATCCACTGGTTGACGATCACACGTTGATCTGATTGGTTACAAGGTAGTTTGTGACGTCAGAAACACCAGCGATTTAAAAGCGTGTGTTTGAGACTGTCTTTGGTTCACTGCAGTTTTAAGGAGGAAATACTCAGCAATGGTGTCGACATGGTTTAACACCACATAGAGACATAAACTACAGTAAAAGCTGGATTTTCACCACAGGGGGACGCTAACTACAGTAGTTAGTTGGCTAACTAAGGTATAGAACGAAAAAGACATTTGCTGTGAGTATATCAGGGCCTATTTGATAATCATCTTGCGATTGTTGAGCATAACTGGTGAGCTCTAATGGTGATCAATAATATTTAAAGTCAGAAGCTTGAAGTTATGGCGTCTTTATGGCAAAATTATGTCAATTTTGAGATTTTTGGATATTTGTCTTCAATAACGTCTTCTTTCAGACTTGTGGTGAAAAAAAGTCTGAAATACACATTAAGGTCTTTATTTTACTGCACTTTGTCTGTTTGCGTCTGTAGATTTCTCATAAATTCAACAAAAGTTGGCGTTGTAAATCCTCCCGCTGCTCCGCGATCTCTGTCTGCTCCCTGTCATCACACACACCGCTGGAAAGCTCTCTCTCTCCTGTACAATGCTGTCAGATCCAAATATGGTCATTTCCTTTTTATCAGCAACCAATCGTGAAAGTAAAAGGGCTGAATGCGCAATCTCATTGGCTGATGATAAATCTTAAAAGCCTGTTTCTGAAAATGACTTTTCTCTCCGAAATCTCCACTTCAGTAGCACCTCTATACACCAAACTTTCCAGTCTTGTGCCTGGTTATATTATGAAGACATTTACTGAGGGATTTGTAAATATATTATTCCTAGCCTGATTTATTTAACATTTTATTCCAAAAAACATGGCGAAAATATTTTTTTTAAGGCTATTGACAGTATATTCTGATTTATATTCTGATATCCATAAATCCCTCTGTAATTTTTTTCCCATCTAATATGTGAACACAATGAAAAAATTATTTTTAACCTGGCTTTATCCAATACGCATATTTCGTTTTTTGAAATATATGCAAATTAGTGCATATTTAATTAGATATGGCCTAATTTGCATATTTAAACATTAAATTACAGAAAACTTGTAATACATTTTTCTATCATCTTAATGTAGGTAATCAACTGGGAAAGTTTCATGGTGATATCTGCTAGTTAAACTTTTTACCCTATTCACCTGTAGTGTCTCGCCTTAACGAAGTCAACCCAAAATTGGTTCAGAGGCTGTATCTCGGCCAAAGTTTGATCAATCAAAACAAAAATTGGTACGCTTCATCGGAACCATGATTCGAGGGGCCATGCCAAATTTTGGAACAGCGCCACCTACAGGTCATGAGATCTGGAAAATGGCTCTCTTGGCCAATAACTTTTGAAATGTATTCAAGAAAGGTTCAATTGGCATATTACCTATGCGCTCTGAGTCCTCTCTCTGGATTACCGGCCCACGGCGGCGGAGCATGAGGGCTAAAGTTCGGATAGCAGGGGTCGTGGCGGGGCAGAACGAGCGGGGGTTTGATGTACACGGGCGGGGGGGTCACGTGCGGGGGGCAGGGGTCAGAGGTCAGCGAGCCCTGTTTGGGCAGGTGCAGGACACTGGGTTTAGGGTTGGAGTTGATGTCCAGAGAGGTGGAGGACAGGAGGAGTGGAGAGCGGGGGAACACCGGGAGAGGAACACACTCGGGACCGGGACGAGGGAGAGAGAACGAGGAGAACGAGGAAGAGGAGGAGGAGGAGGAAGAAGGGAACGGGTATGGAGGAGGCGGCCTCTCCTCCTCGGGGGACCGGCACACGACACAGGACTCCCGATAATCCTCTGAGCTGCAAACATGTTCAAGGTTGACAGATAAAAGAGCAGTGGGAGCAGGAGGAGCTGTCGTGTGGGATTCAGGGATCAGGAATATTCTGGGATCGGAACGTTCAGCTCCATCAACAGCTTTTCTGTGGCGACGTTATATTAATCAATTATAATTAAATAAATAAAATAGTGTTAAGTATTTATTTATTTACATTAATGAATTAATATTAAGAATTAAATTAGAAATATTGATTTATTGATTCAGTGCTCAGGAATATTCAGGGATCAGCTCCGTCAACAGCTTATGTTAATGAGTGCAGTTGTCTCTACAGTGCAGACGTACCTCAATTAATTATATGAATACAATTTATATTTATTCGTGTTAATTTTAATAAATGTAATAAATTATAATTAATACTATTAAGCATTAATAATTAAAATAGTGTTATTAATATTAATGATTCAATTAGAAATGGTTATTAATATAATCATAATTATTTGATTGTGAATTAAAATACTAAATATTAAAAATGTAATTAATAATTAATTTGAGAAATATTTTTTATATCAATAATTAATTGACTATTCACACAAATAGTAAATGTTAAAAATATGAATTATTAAAATTATTATTTATTAATATTAAATGTAATTATATTAGAATTAATATTAATTAATGTAAAAGACTAATTAATTATAATTAAATTATTAATAAATAAATATGATTAAATATGAATAATTAAAATATAGTTTTATTTATTTATAATTAATATATAATATTAATAAACATTAATACAAATGATAATAATAAATAATTTTAAAATATTTCTTAATATCAATAATTGTAATTAAACAAATAGTGAATATATATATATATAAAATATTATTAAATTTAATATAATTTATTTAATTATATTTTATATTAAATATTATTAAATTAACTAAATTATTAATTACGTAATAAATAATATTATAATCAATAATAAACATTTATCATTTTAAAACATGGTAACATGCATAATTGCTACAAATGTATATGAAACTGTGCAGTTTTTATTGCCTTTTCAAACTATAGTAATCCACTATAGTAATCTGCTATAGTAATCCGCTATAGTAATCCACTATAGTAATCCGCTATAGTAATCCGCTATAGTAATCCGCTATAGTAATCCGCTATAGTAATCCACTATAGTAATCCGCTATAGTAATCCACTATAGTAATCCGCTATAGTAATCCACTATAGTAATCCGCTATAGTAATCCACTATAGTAATCCATTCTGAGATATCCAGGATCATAAAGTAATATATCAGGATTCACACAGTCAAAATAATGAGGAATAGTTCAAACACTGAGAAAGAGATTCAGTGAATAATGACTAAACACACAGGTTTGGAAAAACATGATGATAACTGAGAGAAAAGAGGACAGGAGAAAAACAGGAGCTTCAATTCAGCCAACTAGAAATGATCAAAACTGAACATTTCACTGCTTTACTTTATGCTTTAAAGCACAAATGTTATTTATTTGGACTGCTTTATATGAGATTCAAGTGTGATATACAGTCAAACCAAACTTTATTCAGACATTTCTCACATTATCACAGTTTATATACTGGTATGAAGACGTTTTGGGTATAATATGTCACAGTTTACTTTATTTTGCTCTCCTCATTTACATAAATTAACTATAGTGTCCTGCACACACTAGTGAAAAATATCAAAACTTATATCTGGTGTCTGAATAATGTTTGGTTTGACTGTATAATACGATGTCCTTCGCTGGCTGAACTGAGCATTATGTGTTCTGGATTCCTATTGGTCGTCTCGGTTTACCTGGTCCTATCGCTGCTGATGGGGGGCGGAGTCTGTGAGGGGGAGGCGGAGACATCGTCCGTTTGCTCGGGGTTCAGCGAATCAGACAGCGGCTGAACGCTGGGAGGCGTCGACGAACTCTTACGGGACGATGAGGAACCTCTTCGAGAAACCCATGAAGTGTCCATCACTCGCACTCCCATACTGCAACGGGGCAGACACACGGCCAATCAGATCCCTCGAAACAAGCCTAGTACTACACTACTGTTCAAAAGTTCGGCGTCAGTAAGAAATGAACACTTTTATTCAGCAAGGACGCATTAAATTGATCAAAAGTGACAGTAAAGATGTTTATAATGTTACAAAAGATCTATTTCA
>NC_140224.1:36881409-36893909 GCF_951802725.1 Rutilus rutilus | reverse complement strand
CACACACACACACACACACCTGCGCTCACACACACACACACCTGCGCTCACACACACACCTGCGCTCACACACACACACCTGCGCTCACACACACACACCTGCGCTCACACACACACCTGCGCTCACACACACTCCTGCGCTCACACACACCTGCGCTCACACCTGCGCTCACACACACTCCTGCGCTCACACACACCTGCGCTCACACCTGCGCTCACACACACACACCTGTGCTCACACACTCCTGCGCTCACACACACACCTGCGCTCACACACACACCTGCGCTCACACACACCTGTGCTGTTCTGACACCAGGACACTTCTCACAGGCTTCGCTGTTTAACCGGCTGAACTGGACATGAAACTATGGAAGTTTGTTTCTAAAACAGATTGAAACATTTTAAAAGATAACGGAGACTTTTTAATCTCACAATTGCGAGTTTGCAATCACACAATTCTGACTTTATATCAATATCACACAGTTCTGAGAAATAAAGTCAGATTGCGTGATGTTAACTCCCAATTGTGAGATAAAAAGTCGCAATTATCTTTTAAAATGTATATTGCGTGATATAAAGTCTGAATTGCACGTTTTTTTAAATATAATATATGTATATGTTGTTTTTCTGGCAATTGCAAGTTTATATCTTGCAATTCTGCCATCTTTTCTCAGAATTGTGTGATAAAGTCAGAATTGCGAGATATAAAAATGCAAATGTGAGATAAAAAACAATTACCTTTTTATTTAATTCTGTGGCGGAAACAAGCTTCCATATGAAACCCATTAACACAGCGCCATAAAATCAAGAACATGTATATATAGAGTCCTGACTCCTGTATAGAGTATTAGAATATTATATATTAGAGTATTGCATTATTAACTATGTCGTACAGTACCGTTCAGAGAATCAATAAAAAAATGATCAACATCAATACTTTTGTTCATCAAGGACGCATTAAATTCATCAAAAGTGACAGTAAAGACATTTATCATGTTACAAAATCTATTCTATTTCAAAGAAGATTTTCTATTCATCAAAGAATCCTGAAAAATAAAATGTATCAGTTTCCACAAAAATATGAACTGTTTTCATCACTGATAATAATCATAAATGTTTCTTGAGCATCAAAGCATCATATTAGAGTGATTTGTGAAGGATCATGTGACACTGAAGACTGGAGTAATGATGCTGAACATTCAGCTTTGATCACAGGAATAAATTACACTTTACTGTATATTCACTGATTTACATTGAAATATTTAATACACTGTTTTTACTGTATTTTTGTATCACATGAATGCAGGCTTGATGAGCAGAAGAGACTCAGAAACTACAGGAGTCAGATGAAGACTGAGATATGTAGTTGTATCTTAGATTTGGGAACACACACTCTTCTGTCTCTCTCGTCTCTCGTTCTGCTGGACTTCAGCGGTGTAAACGAGTGTTCATGTTCCACTCTCCATCCCGCGTCTCGTCTAACTGCATTAGCGAGCGCTAGCATTAGCGTATCGTTTAACAGCGGCTCTAATGGTGTTCGTCTCACACATCTCTGACGTCCAGACATCCGCTCAGTGAAGGGAAGGTTTGTTTAATTCAGTTAAATGCTTGATGTTTCCCAAGTCAGTGTGAAGTTGTGTTAAATCACTGTGATCTCAATATTGATCAAAATAATGTGTGTGTGTGAGTGAGTGAGTGAGTGAGTGTGTGAGTGAGAGTGTGTGTGTGTGAGTGAGTGAGTGAGTGAGTGAGTGAGTGAGTGAGTGTGTGTGTGAGTGTGAGTGAAATGAGTGAGTATGTGTGTGTGTGTGAGTGAGTGAGTGAGTGAGTGTGTGTGTGAGTGAGTGAGTGAGTGAGTGAGTGAGTGAGTGAGTGATTGAGTGAGTGTGTGTGAGAGTGAAATGAGTGAGTGAGTGAGTGAGTGTGTGTGTGAGAGTGAAATGAGTGAGTGAGTGAGTGAGTGAGTGTGTGTGTGAGTGAGTGAGTGAGTGAGTGTGTGTGTGTGTGTGTGAGTGTGTGAGTGAAATGAGTGAGTATGTTTGTGTGAGTGAGTGAGTGAGTGAGTGAGTGTGTGTGTGTGTGAGTGTGTGAGTGAAATGAGTGAGTGAGTGAGTGAGTGAGTGAGTGAGTGAGTGAGTGAGTGAGTGTGTGTGTGTGTGTGTGTGTGTGTGTGTGTGTGTGTGTGTGTGAGTGAGTGAGTGAGTGAGTGTGTGTGTGTGTGTGTGTGTGTGTGTGTGAGTGAGTGAGTGAGTGAGTGAGTGAGTAAGTGTGAGTGTGTGTGTGTGTGTGTGTGAGAGTGTGTGTGTGAGTGAAATGAGTGAGTATGTTTGTGTGAGTGAGTGAGTGAGTGAGTGTGTGTGTCAGAGCATGTGAGCGGAGTGGAGCACGAGCGGGCGGATCTTGGACAGAGCGCAGAACGGCATTTTTAAAAGGAAGGAGTGTCGCCCTATTTCCCGCTCCAATTTCGCTCCGCTCCCTAACCCTAACACCACGAGTCTGAAGCATGAGCTCAGTCAAGCCTGACCCAGAATCCATCTGTCTTGCACAGTCATCAACAGTAAACTATTTTCAGTCAAAACTCGCCTCAATAATGGAGTTCAAAAAGTACTTCAAAAAGGTCATACAGGTGTACTATTAATATAAAACTAACTAACAATGATAATGTGGTACAACAAAATGAATGTGGAGACATCGTGTCAGTCAGTAAAGATTCATTTTGGAATCTAAAAAGACACATCTCTCGAAAACATGAAAGTGCTGCGTGAACACGCTGGGAGAAAGCAAAAGGTTAGCCAATTGAATACGGTAACTTGTAACAAAGTGTAATTATAGTTAAATATAGCGTAATATTCAAACAAATTCGTTTTGTTATTCAAGTAGGCCTAATGGTTTGTTTTATTTAAGTTGTGTCGTCCGTAATAATATTTATATTATTAGGCCCATTTATTCGTTTAATTTCACAGCAGTTTGTGTGTACAATGGATATAAGCCAATAAAAATTTTAATCAAAAGTTCACTTATCAAAATTCTGGCCTAATAGTTAATTTACTTTTAAAACTTTTATGTATGTTTTTGTTTATATAATTTTTATTTATATTATTAGGCCCATTTATTCGTTTAATTTTACAGGATTTTTTGTGTAGCCTATATTCCTTCTTACATAGGCCTAATTTGTCATTTGAAATAAAACATTTCTATTTGAAAAATGTTGTTGTTGCTCGTTAGTTCTTTAGGAGGTAAGGCTGTGGTCTGAGCTACATGTAGATTTTTTTCCTTTTTTGGAGCGAGCGGGGGGCGATTTGAGTGGAGCGCGAAGCAAACTGCGTTGAGCGCTGAGCGATAATGAGCGGAACGGCCTGATGTAGCTGTGAGCGGGGGAGCGGCCTGATGTAGCTGTGAGCGGGGGAGCGGCCTGATGTAGCTGTGAGCGGCCTGATGTAGCTGTGAGCGGCCTGATGTAGCTGTGAGTGGCCTGATGTAGCTGTGAGCGGGGGAGTAAACTTTTTTACTGATGTAGCTGATGTAACTGATGTAGCTGATGTAGCTGTGAGCGGCCTGATGTAGCTGTGAGCGGGGGAGCGGCCTGATGTAGCTGTGAGCGGGGGAGCGGCCTGATGTAGCTGTGAGCGGGAGCGGCCTGATGTAGCTGTGAGCGGGGGAGCGGCCTGATGTAGCTGTGAGCGGGAGCGGCCTGATGTAGCTGTGAGCGGGGGAGCGGCCTGATGTAGCTGTGAGCGGGAGCGGCCTGATGTAGCTGTGAGCGGGGGAGCGGCCTGATGTAGCTGTGAGCGGGAGCGGCCTGATGTAGCTGTGAGCGGCCTGATGTAGCTGTGAGCGGGAGCGGCCTGATGTAGCTGTGAGCGGGGGAGCGGCCTGATGTAGCTGTGAGCGGGGGAGCGGCCTGATGTAGCTGTGAGCGTGAGCGACCTGATGTAGCTGTGAGCGGGGGAGCGGCCTGATGTAGCTGTGAGCGGGAGCGGCCTGATGTAGCTGTGAGCGGCCTGATGTAGCTGTGAGCGGGGGAGCGGCCTGATGTAGCTGTGAGCGGCCTGATGTAGCTGTGAGCGGCCTGATGTAGCTGTGAGCCGCCTGATGTAGCTGTGAGCGGGGGAGTAAACTTTTTTACTGATGTAGCTGATGTAACTGATGTAGCTGATGTAGCTGTGAGCGGCCTGATGTAGCTGTGAGCGGGGGAGCGGCCTGATGTAGCTGTGAGCGGCCTGATGTAGCTGTGAGCGGGGGAGCGGCCTGATGTAGCTGTGAGCGGGAGCGGCCTGATGTAGCTGTGAGCGGGGGAGCGGCCTGATGTAGCTGTGAGCGGCCTGATGTAGCTGTGAGCGGGGGAGCGGCCTGATGTAGCTGTGAGCGGGGGAGCGGCCTGATGTAGCTGTGAGCGGGGGAGCGGCCTGATGTAGCTGTGAGCGGGGGAGCGGCCTGATGTAGCTGTGAGCGGCCTGATGTAGCTGTGAGCGGCCTGATGTAGCTGTGAGCGGCCTGATGTAGCTGTGAGCGGGGGAGCGGCCTGATGTAGCTGTGAGCGGCCTGATGTAGCTGTGAGCGGGGGAGTAAACTTTTTTACTGATGTAGCTGATGTAACTGATGTAGCTGATGTAGCTGTGAGCGGCCTGATGTAGCTGTGAGCGGGGGAGCGGCCTGATGTAGCTGTGAGCGGGAGCGGCCTGATGTAGCTGTGAGCGGGAGCGGCCTGATGTAGCTGTGAGCGGGGGAGCGGCCTGATGTAGCTGTGAGCGGGAGCGGCCTGATGTAGCTGTGAGCGGCCTGATGTAGCTGTGAGCGGGGGAGCGGCCTGATGTAGCTGTGAGCGGCCTGATGTAGCTGTGAGCGGGGGAGTAAACTTTTTTACTGATGTAGCTGATGTAACTGATGTAGCTGATGTAGCTGTGAGCGGCCTGATGTAGCTGTGAGCGGGGGAGCGGCCTGATGTAGCTGTGAGCGGCCTGATGTAGCTGTGAGCGGGGGAGCGGCCTGATGTAGCTGTGAGCGGGAGCGGCCTGATGTAGCTGTGAGCGGCCTGATGTAGCTGTGAGCGGGGGAGCGGCCTGATGTAGCTGTGAGCGGGGGAGCGGCCTGATGTAGCTGTGAGCGGCCTGATGTAGCTGTGAGCGGGGGAGCGGCCTGATGTAGCTGTGAGCGGCCTGATGTAGCTGTGACCGGCCTGATGTAGCTGTGAGCGGGGGAGTAAACTTTTTTACTGATGTAGCTGATGTAACTGATGTAGCTGATGTAGCTGTGAGCGGCCTGATGTAGCTGTGAGCGGGGGAGCGGCCTGATGTAGCTGTGAGCGGGGGAGCGGCCTGATGTAGCTGTGAGCGGCCTGATGTAGCTGTGAGCGGCCTGATGTAGCTGTGAGCGGGGGAGCGGCCTGATGTAGCTGTGAGCGGCCTGATGTAGCTGTGAGCGGCCTGATGTAGCTGTGAGCGGCCTGATGTGGCTGTGAGCGGCCTGATGTAGCTGTGAGCGGCCTGATGTAGCTGTGAGCGGCCTGATGTGGCTGTGAGCGGCCTGATGTAGCTGTGAGCGGCCTGATGTAGCTGTGAGTAGCTGTGAGCGGGGGAGCGGCCTGATGTAGCTGTGAGCGGCCTGATGTAGCTGTGAGCGGCCTGATGTAGCTGTGAGCGGCCTGATGTGGCTGTGAGCGGCCTGATGTGGCTGTGAGCGGCCTGATGTGGCTGTGAGCGGCCTGATGTGGCTGTGAGCGGCCTGATGTGGCTGTGAGCGGCCTGATGTGGCTGTGAGCGGCCTGATGTGGCTGTGAGCGGCCTGATGTAGCTGTGAGCGGCCTGATGTGGCTGTGAGCGGCCTGATGTAGCTGTGAGTAGCTGTGAGCGGGGGAGCGGCCTGATGTAGCTGTGAGCGGCCTGATGTAGCTGTGAGCGGCCTGATGTAGCTGTGAGCGGCCTGATGTGGCTGTGAGCGGCCTGATGTAGCTGTGAGCGGCCTGATGTAGCTGTGAGCGGCCTGATGTAGCTGTGAGCGGCCTGATGTAGCTGTGAGCGGCCTGATGTGGCTGTGAGCGGCCTGATGTAGCTGTGAGTAGCTGTGAGCGGGGGAGCGGCCTGATGTAGCTGTGAGCGGCCTGATGTAGCTGTGAGCGGCCTGATGTAGCTGTGAGCGGCCTGATGTGGCTGTGAGCGGCCTGATGTGGCTGTGAGCGGCCTGATGTAGCTGTGAGCGGCCTGATGTAGCTGTGAGCGGCCTGATGTGGCTGTGAGCGGCCTGATGTAGCTGTGAGCGGCCTGATGTAGCTGTGAGCGGCCTGATGTGGCTGTGAGCGGGGGAGCGGCCTGATGTAGCTGTGAGCGGCCTGATGTAGCTGTGAGCGGGGGAGTAAACTTTTTTACTGATGTAGCTGATGTAACTGATGTAGCTGATGTAGCTGTGAGCGGCCTGATGTAGCTGTGAGCGGGGAAGCGGCCTGATGTAGCTGTGAGCGGCCTGATGTAGCTGTGAGCGGCCTGATGTAGCTGTGAGCGGGGGAGCGGCCTGATGTAGCTGTGAGCGGGGGAGCGGCCTGATGTAGCTGTGAGCGGGAGCGGCCTGATGTAGCTGTGAGCGGCCTGATGTAGCTGTGAGCGGGGGAGCGGCCTGATGTAGCTGTGAGCGGGGGAGCGGCCTGATGTAGCTGTGAGCGGCCTGATGTAGCTGTGAGCGGGGGAGCGGCCTGATGTAGCTGTGAGCGGCCTGATGTAGCTGTGAGCGGCCTGATGTAGCTGTGAGCGGCCTGATGTGGCTGTGAGCGGCCTGATGTGGCTGTGAGCGGCCTGATGTAGCTGTGAGCGGCCTGATGTAGCTGTGAGCGGCCTGATGTGGCTGTGAGCGGCCTGATGTAGCTGTGAGCGGCCTGATGTGGCTGTGAGCGGCCTGATGTAGCTGTGAGTAGCTGTGAGCGGGGGAGCGGCCTGATGTAGCTGTGAGCGGCCTGATGTAGCTGTGAGCGGCCTGATGTGGCTGTGAGCGGCCTGATGTGGCTGTGAGCGGCCTGATGTAGCTGTGAGCGGCCTGATGTAGCTGTGAGCGGCCTGATGTGGCTGTGAGCGGCCTGATGTAGCTGTGAGCGGCCTGATGTGGCTGTGAGCGGCCTGATGTGGCTGTGAGCGGCCTGATGTGGCTGTGAGCGGCCTGATGTAGCTGTGAGTAGCTGTGAGCGGGGGAGCGGCCTGATGTAGCTGTGAGCGGCCTGATGTAGCTGTGAGCGGCCTGATGTAGCTGTGAGCGGCCTGATGTGGCTGTGAGCGGCCTGATGTGGCTGTGAGCGGCCTGATGTAGCTGTGAGTAGCTGTGAGCGGGGGAGCGGCCTGATGTAGCTGTGAGCGGCCTGATGTAGCTGTGAGCGGGGGAGCGGCCTGATGTAGCTGTGAGCGGCCTGATGTAGCTGTGAGCGGCCTGATGTGGCTGTGAGCGGCCTGATGTAGCTGTGAGCGGCCTGATGTGGCTGTGAGCGGCCTGATGTAGCTGTGAGTAGCTGTGAGCGGGGGAGCGGCCTGATGTAGCTGTGAGCGGCCTGATGTAGCTGTGAGCGGCCTGATGTGGCTGTGAGCGGCCTGATGTGGCTGTGAGCGGCCTGATGTAGCTGTGAGCGGCCTGATGTGGCTGTGAGCGGCCTGATGTGGCTGTGAGCGGCCTGATGTAGCTGTGAGCGGCCTGATGTGGCTGTGAGCGGCCTGATGTGGCTGTGAGCGGCCTGATGTGGCTGTGAGCGGCCTGATGTAGCTGTGAGTAGCTGTGAGCGGGGGAGCGGCCTGATGTAGCTGTGAGCGGCCTGATGTAGCTGTGAGCGGCCTGATGTGGCTGTGAGCGGCCTGATGTGGCTGTGAGCGGCCTGATGTAGCTGTGAGTAGCTGTGAGCGGGGGAGCGGCCTGATGTAGCTGTGAGCGGCCTGATGTAGCTGTGAGCGGGGGAGCGGCCTGATGTAGCTGTGAGAGGGGGAGCGGCCTGATGTAGCTGTGAGCGGGGGAGCGGCCTGATGTAGCTGTGAGCGGGGGAGCGGAGGGGTGAACAGTTCCGTGAGCGATGAGCTGAGATTCTCACCGCTACACATATGCTCTAGTGTGTGTGTAAGTGAGTGTGTTGCGCAGATGATTGTGTGCGTGTCACTGACATGTAACTGAACACCAGATCAGCACACGCATGACCTCTGACCCCTCAACATACATGACGACGCATCCATCGGATCATCCAACTGCCAAACACACACACCGTTGCGTTCTTTCTTTCTTTAAAGGAAAAGTTCAGACAAAAATGAATATTCTGTCATTTACTCAACAGTACGAGTCGATTTCTCCACTGAAACACAAAAATAAATGTTTTATTATTCAAACTGCTTTAAAAAAGACATAAAATCACTCTAAAAGCATCATAACAGCCGATATAAAGAGCACTCAAGTCCAAGTCTAATGAAGTCAGACCAGAACTGAACTGAACTGAACTCTGATTCATAAACGATTCTGTGAATCTGAATAATTGGTTCATTTGTGATTCACAGCAAATCTCAAGTTTGAGGAAAAGATTAACACACACATTTGGGTCTTTTTTTCATACAAAGCATCTTCAGATGACTTTAAACACAATAAATGATTCATACAGACATGCTGTTATGATACTTTATAATATATTTATGGTGGACAAAAGTCCAAGTTTTCTAAAGTCACATGATGCTTTGTAAGAATTGAATGTGAATTGAATTTATAAACAAGTCATTCTGATTCATGAACAAATTATTCAGTTCAGTTTGTGAACCTGATCAACTGGTTCATTGAAAAAAAAAAATCAAAAAAAAAAAATCAGTCCTTTAAGTACATCTCTCCGACTCATTAATCAACTCTGAATATAATAAATGACTCATTCACAAAATTCCAAGTAATTTTTCCTTTGATAGCTAAATTGTACAAACAAACAAAAAGCAACTGAGCTAAATATTGATTCATAAATTAATCAATCTGATTCATGAACAAATTATTCAGTTTGTGAACCAGATCAACTGGTTCTTTAAAACAACAGGTTGAAAAGAACAATTCAGAGACTGACTGGGTTAGAGTTCGACTCACTGACTCAATGATGAGTTTATTAACTGCGAATAATGAGATTATTAACTGCGAATAATCAGTTTATTAACTGCGAATAATCAGTTTATTAACTGCGAATAATCAGTTTAATAACTGTGAATAATGAGTTTATTAACTGCGAATAATCAGTTTATTAACGCGAATAATGAGTTTAATAACTGCGAATAATGAGTTTATTAACTGCGAATAATGAGTTTATTAACTGCGAATAATCAGTTTAATAACTGCGAATAATCAGTTTAATAACTGCGAATAATCAGTTTATTAACTGCGAATAATGAGTTTATTAACTGCGAATAATGAGTTTAATAACTGCGAATAATCAGTTTATTAACTGCGAATAATCAGTTTATTAACTGCGAATAATGAGTTTATTAACTGCGAATAATCAGTTTATTAACTGCGAATAATGAGTTTATTAACTGCGAATAATGAGTTTATTAACTGCGAATAATGAGTTTAATAACTGCGAATAATCAGTTTATTAACTGCGAATAATGAGTTTATTAACTGCGAATAATGAGTTTATTAACTGCGAATAATGAGTTTATTAACTGCGAATAATGAGATTATTAACTGCGAATAATACGTTTATTAACTGCGAATAATGAGTTTATTAACTGCGAATAATGAGTTTATTAACTGCGAATAATGAGTTTAATAACTGCGAATAATGAGTTTATTAACTGCGAATAATGAGTTTATTAACTGCGAATAATGAGTTTATTAACTGCGAATAATGAGTTTATTAACTGCGAATAATGAGTTTATTAACTGCGAATAATGAGTTTATTAACTGCGAATAATGAGATTATTAACTGCGAATGATGAGATTATTAACTGCGAATAATGAGTTTATTAACTGCGAATAATGAGTTTATTAACTGCGAATAATGAGATTATTAACTGCGAATAATGAGTTTAATAACTGCGAATAATGAGTTTATTAACTGCGAATAATGAGTTTATTAACTGCGAATAATGAGTTTATTAACTGCGAATAATGAGTTTATTAACTGCTAATAATGAGTTTATTAACTGCGAATAATGAGTTTATTAACTGCGAATAGTGAGTTTATTAACTGCGAATAATGAGTTTATTAACTGCGAATAATGAGTTTAATGGGTCCATCCTTCATGAAAAGCATACTGAATATAGTAAACGACTCAGACGAACTGCTGTTTGGATACTTTATAATATTTTTATGTGCAAAACGTCGTCCAACTGACCGACTCAATGATCCGTTCATCAAGTTGATAAAAGACTTTATAAGTGATTGTACAGTGAATAAAGACTCCAGTGCATACATTTGGGTCTATTCGTCAGGCAACGCATCTTTAAATCTAGTGCATCAGTCATCTTTTATGATGCTTTCATGGTGTTTATGGAGCTTAACGGATGAAATATCAGTGTGTGTGAGATCCTTCAGACAAACTCTCCTCTTGTGTCGTTTGGAGGAAAGAAAGACACACAACTGACATGAGGACAAAAGACGACAAGGATTCTTGTGCGTCTCATTCATCGGCTCGGCCGTGGAAACGCTTCAGCTTTGTGGAGTCTATATTCTCACACACACACAATAGCCGGAGGAGATCGATGTCACAATCAGCTACACCTGGAGCGAAAGCGATATAACCTGTTAATAATGACACATACACTACATTCAAACCTTTGAGAGAGTAATGAAAGCCATATGTGGAGTGTAAACGACTTCAAGCTCGGCTAATGACTCGAGGGTAATCAGAGGTCAGACTGAACTGTAAATAATCTAATAATGCTGTTTATTTACAGTGAGGCATTTTAATTTCAGCCTTTAGGGACTCAAAACTAATCTTCATTTTTATGCTGATGATACTGTCATATATTGCAGTGCGTCAACTCTTGTACAAGCAACTGAATATTTGCAAAATGCGCTTATTGAAGTCCAAAACACCCTTATGCAGCATATGCTTTCATATTTTCATATGATTCACACAGCTTACCATGCTTCGTTGAGGTTCATTACAAATTACTCTCGGGTTGGATGGCCTCCTCTAGCCACCCGAAGGCTATGTCATTGGTACACTTTCATACATAAGGCAATTCTTGGTCTGCTGCCAAGCTATGTGTTCATATCATACAGAAAAGCAATGGGCGACACTTTTTGCGTTCTCGGGACGTTGTTATGCTCTCTGTGCCAAAGACTCGTACGGAAATGGGAAAGAAGGCATTTCTGGAATACGTTGCAAAAGGACTTGAAACTCACTGAATTAATCTCGTTAAATGCATTTAAATCCAAAATGAAAGACAGATGCCTTAATATGTAAATGTTTTTAGATCGTAAAAATGATTTAAAATGATTTAATGAAGTGTTAGTTGTAGTTTTCTGTGCTATTTGTCTGTACGTATGTGTTTGTATAATTGTTTATATGCTGCTGCCTGTCTTGGCCAGGCCACCCTTGCAAAAGAGGTTCTTATTCTCAATGGGATTCTCCTGGTTAAATAAAAGTAAAAAAAAAAAAAAAAAACGAGCCTGAGACTGTAACTAACCCAAACCTTGTTTGACTGCTTTTATTATGTGATTCTGCCGGCTTGATCTATGCCGTACGCTGCTATGCTATTAATAAAACATCCAGTTTCCAGCAGGTTTGTCTGCTTTGCTTTTGTCCTAAAGCTTCTTTGTGGGAGTGAAGTGATGTCTCAGTATTGGTGGATCAAACCGCTCACACTGGTTGTGGTTGCTGATTTAAACACTTCTGATTGGCCGATGCATTCACGTGCTCAATACGAAACCTCTGCAAAAAAATAATAATTTAGCAAATAAAACATGTTGATGCAATGCACTGTAATGATTAGTTTGGAAATACTGGCAATTAATCGAATTTTATTTGCAATTATGATTTTTGCAAAGAATTATAAAAAATGTATTGAGATATAATGACTTATTTAAATCAATGTATGTTATATATATATATATATAGGGCCTGTGTTTTATTCGTTTTACAGCTGAATTATATTTCAAGGAAATATGACGTTAAATTTAAAAAGCTCAATAAATGCATGATGTTTACTAAGACAAAGAATAATCGTGTATGTAAATATAAATAATTGCGTGATTCCAATATTGACCAAAACAATTGTGATTATGATTTTTGTCATAATCGAGCAGCTCTAATATTTTACAGCTCAATTTTGTAATTGTCATTTTATGTTGTGTTGTTCTTAAATTAATTGTTTTCATCTTGTATTTTAATTTTATTCTGGTAAAGCGCTTTGAGATGCAACTTTTGAAAATAAAGATTAATATTATTAATATTTTCTGTGCATATGAATTGTTTTTGACAGTCAGCGCTCAAGTCCAGACACTGTCCCGATGTTCCCTCCGGCCCGTCGCTCTCCTTCTCCCAGCATGCTCTAATTCCTGCACAGACCGAA